>NC_068454.1:4582517-4597517 GCF_023373465.1 Oncorhynchus keta | reverse complement strand
ATAAATATAGTATGGGGATGAGGTAGTTGGATGGGCTATTTATAGATTGGCTATATACAGGTGCAATGATTTGTGAGCTGCTCTGACAGCTGGTGCTTAAAGCTAGTGAGGGAGATAAGATTCTCCAGCTTCTGCGATTTTTGCAGTTTGTTTCAGTCATTGGCAGCAGAAAACTGGAAGGAAAGGCAGCCAAAGGAGGAATTGGCTTTGGGGATGACCAGTGAAATGTGATGTGTCTTTTATACTGATAACAAGTTCAAACAGGTGCCATTAATACAGGTATCGAGTGGAGGACAGAGGAGCCTCTTAAAGAAGTTACAGGTCAATGAGAGCCAGAAATCTTGCTTGTTGGTAGGTGACCAAATACTTATTTTCCACCATAATTTGCTAATAAATTCATTAAAAATCCTACAATGTGATTTTAAAAAAATTTTTAGTTGACCTGTACCTATGATGAAAATTACAGGCCTCTCTCATATTTTTAAGTGGGAGAACTTGCACAATTGGTGGCTGACTAAATACTTTTTCTGCCCCAATGTATAAAACGTCAGTGAAGACACTTTCCAGCTGGTCAGCGTATGCTCTGAGTACGCGTCCTGGTAATCCGTCTGGCCCTGCGGCCTTGTGAATGATAACCTGTTTAAAGGTCTTGCTCACATTGGAGAACGTGATCAAACAGTCGTCTGGAGAGCTGGTTTTCTCATGCATGGTTCAGTGTTGTTATCCTCGAAGCGAGCATAGAAGGTATTTAGCTTGTCTGGTAGGCTTGCGTCACTGGACACCTCACGGCTGAGATTCCCTTTGTAATCCATGATAGTTTGCAAGCCCTGGGTACATCCAACGAGCATCAGAGCCAGTGTAGTAGGATTTGATCCTGGTTCTGTTTTGATGCTTTGCCTGTTTGATGGCTCATCGGAGGGAGTAGCAGGATTAGTGTCCCGCTCCTTGAACGCACTGCTCTAGCCTTTAGTTCAGTGCGGATGTTGCCTGTAATCCATGGCTATTGGTTGGGATATGTACTGTGGGGACGACATTGTCGATGCACTTATTGATGAAGCCGATGACTGATTTGGGATACTCCTCATTGCCATCAGATGAATCCCGAAACATATTTCAGTCTGTGCGAGCATCTGCTTCATCGGACTACTTCTGTATTGAGCAGATACAGTACTTTTTCTTTGAGTTTTTGCTTGTAAGCCAGAGGACGATAGAGTTATGGTCAGACTTGCCAAATGGAAGGCGAGAGAGAGATTTGTCTCTGTGCGTGGAGTTTTTCCTCCTCTCGTTACACAGGTGTAGAAAAACAGGTCAGATGAATTTGGGCCACTAAGAGCGCCACCTAGATAGGATTTGTTTGCTTTGTTTATGGCCCGATACAGTTAGTTGAGTACCGTCCTAGTGCCAGCAACGGTTTGTGGTGGTAGATAGACAGCTATGAAAAATATAGATGAAAACTCTCTCAGTTAATAGTATGTTTACACAAAGCAATATATACTCGGCAGAAAAAGAAATGTCCTCTCACTGTCAACTGCGTTCATTTTCAGCAAACTTAACATGTGTAAATAGTTGAATGAACATAACAAGAATCAACAACTGAGACATAAACTGCACAAGTTCCCCAGACAAGGTGACTAACAGAAATTGATTAATGTGTCCCTGAACAAAGGGGGGTCAAAAGCAACAGTCAGTATCTGGTGTGGCCACCAGCTGCATTAATTACTGCAGTGCATCTCCTCCTCATGTACTGCACCAGATATGCCAGTTCTTGCTGTGAAATGTTACCCCACTCTTCCACCAAGACACCTGCAAGTTCCCGGACATTTCTGGGGGGAATGGTCCTAGCCCTCACCCTCCAATACAACAGGTCCCAGACGTGCTCAATGGGATTGAGATCCGGGCTCTTCGCTGGCATTGGCAGAACACCGACATTCCTGTCTTGCAGGAAATCACACACAGAACGAGCAGTGTGGCTGGTGGCATTGTCACACTGCAGGGTCATGTCAGGATGAGCCTGCAGGTAGGGAACCACATGAGTGAAGAGGATGTCTTCCCTGTAACACACAGCGTTGAGATTGCCTGCAATGACAACAAGCTCAGTCCGATGATGCTGTGACACACCGCCCCAGACCATGACGGACCCTCCATCTCCAAATCGATCCCGCTCCAGAGTACACTGTAACGCTTATTCCTCATTCCTTCGATGATAAATAGCGATTCCGACCATAACCCTAGTGAGACAAAACCGTGACCACGAAGAGCACTTTTTGACAGTACTGTCTGGTCCAGCGACGGTGGGTTTGTGCCCATAGGCAACGTTGTTACCGGTGATGTCTGGTGAGGACCTGCCTTACAACAAGTCTACAAGCCCTCAGTCCTGCCTCTCTCAGCCTATTGCGGACAGTCTGAGCCCTGAAGAAGCGATTGTGCGTTCCTGGTGTAACTCAGGCAGTTGTTGTTGACATCTTGTACCTGTCCCGCAGGTGTGATGTTCGGATGTACCGATCCTGTGCAGGTGTTGTTACACGTGGTCTGACACTGTGAGGATGATCAGCTGTTCGTCCTGTCTCCCTGTGGCTCTGTCTTAGGCATCTCACAGTATAGACTTTGCAATTTATTGCCTTGGCCACATCTGCAGTCCTAATGCCTCCTTGCAGCATGCCTAAGGCACGTTCATGCAGATAAGCAGGGACCCTGGGCATCTTTCTTTTGGTGTTTTTCAGAGTCAGTAGAAAGGCCTCTTTAGTGTCCTAAGTTTTCATAGCTGTGACCTTAATTGCCTACCGTCTGTAAGCTGTTAGTGTCTTAACGACCGTTCCACAGGTGCATGTTCATTAATTGTTTATGGTTCATTGAACCAGAAGCATGGGGAAACAGTGTTTAAACCCTTTACAATGAAAATCTGTGAAGTTATTTTGATTTTTACTAATTATCTTTGAAAGACAAGGGACGTTTCTTTTTTTTTTGCTGAGTTTAGAATATTACAGTTCTTCAGATCACGTTGATAGGATAGTCTTGAATGGCTCTTATTCTGTACGGTGGCGTCTATAGCGCCGTCTCCTTCTTCTTGGAGCGTCGGTGATTTGTGCCTTGTTCCAGATAACCAGTGTGTCTTTCGCCTTCCGACTCATTGAAGTAGAAGTTCTTGTCCAAATCGAGGTTAGTGATCGTTGTTTTGATGTCCAGAAGCTGTTTTCAAAAACATTCTGTACAAAAAAATTGTGAAGATCACCAGATTTTTTAAATTTTTTAAATAACTCAATTGGTCAGAATCTCGTAAAACTGTCTCTGTTCCCTCCGCCGCGTGAATAGGCCGTCATTCTAAGTAACAATTGGTTCTTAACTGACTTACTTAGTTAAATAAAGGTTATATTTGAAAAAATAATAATAATAATTAAAGAACAACTGTACTGGGTTGATGTGTCAATGTATTTTAGGCTATTCTCACTGAGCCTCTTTATGAAGATTGTTGACTGAAGATGTTGAAGAAATGACTTATTTTTTTTCCCCACTCTCTCCTGCTCTAAGCTACTGCTCTCCCAGACAGACACACGAACATACACACAACATGACACACGAACATACACACATCATGACACACGAACATACACACATCATGACACACGAACATACACACAACATGACACACGAACATACACACAACATGACACACGAACATACACACATCATGACACACGAACATACACACATCATGACACACGAACATACACACATCATGAAACACGAACATACACACATCATGACACACGAACATACACACATCATGACAGCCCTGCCATGTCCTCTCTCTGCCATCCGGCTAAGCATATCAGAGTAGCATTTAGCACTTGGCCTGTACTGCTGTGCTCCCTGTCTGAGCCCCCCCCTCTCCCCCTCTCTCTCCTCTCTCTCTCTCTCACTCCCTCTCTCCCTCTCTCTCACTCCCTCTCTCTCTCCCTCTCTCTCTCCCTCTCTCTCTCTCTCTCTCTCTCTCTCTCTCTCTCTCTCTCTCTCTCTCTCTCTCTCTCTCTCTCCCTCCCTCTCTCTCTCTCCTCCTCCTCCTCTTTCCCCCCTCTCCCCTCCTTAGCGGTGTGAGTATTGGCAGTGTGCCTGGCTGGCTGTCAGTCTGCCTGCAGGCTGTAACTGCCACCTCCAGACCAACTGCCCCCCGCCCACCCCCCCTCTCCCTGCCTCAGCCCCATGCCGCGCGGGCTGTGTCGAGCTGTCAGACCCCGGCTGCGGCCTGCCAAGCGGCAAGTCCCGGCCAGAGGGGCAGAGGGGCAAATGGTCGGGGCACCGTGGGTTGCGCCTGTTCTCACTCCGCCGTGCAGTGGACCCCCACGACAGATTGGGTCTCCAGCTGGCCGGGCACCAGGCCGACTCCGGCCCCACGCTGGGTGGACACATGCCCCCAAACTGGTGCCCCCCCGCCTGGCACGCCTGCACATTCACACACTGCCACCACCACCAACATGCCTCCTTATTTGTCTTCACTCAGCTGATCAGTACAACTCACATTCAACCACAGAGTGCTCAATCTTCCTTGTCTACTTCATTGGGTCACATTCCAAAGTCTGTCTTGCAATCTAGTTCTCCATATTGCCTGTATTTTGTGATGTATGTGTGTGTGATACTTTCCTGGTGGCATCATCATCTACCCACTTGACTCCTGACTCTATAGAAGGTCTATTCTGTCACTCACCAAAACATCCTGTTAGTCACCCCAAACCTCCAGTCAGTCACTCCTAAACCCTCTGTTAGTCACCCCAAACCTCCAGTCAGTCACCCCCAAACCTCATGTCAGTCACCCCAAACCTCCTGTTAGTCACCCCAAACCTCCTGTTAGCCACCCCTAAACCTCCTGTTAGCCACCCCTAAACCTCCTGTTAGCGACCCCTAAACCTCCTGTTAGCCACCCCTAAACCTCCTGTTAGCCACCCCTAACCCTCCTGTTAGCCACCCCTAACCTCCTGTTAGCCACCCCTAATCCTCCTGTTAGCCACCCCTAATCCTCCTGTTAGCCACCCCTAATCCTCCTGTTAGCCACCCCTAATCCTCCTGTTAGCCACCCCTAACCCTCCTGTTAGCCACCCCTAACCCTCCTGTTAGTCACCCCTTAACCTCCTGTTAGTCACCCCTTAACCTCCTGTTAGTCACCGCTTAACCACCTGTTAGTCACCCCCAAACCTCATGTCAGTCACCCCCAACCTCCTGTTAATCTACCCAAACCTCCTATTAGCCACCCCTTAACCTCCTGTTAGCCACCCCTAATCCTCCTGTTAGCCACCCCTAAACCTCCTGTCAGCCACCCCCAAACCTCCAGTTAGTCACCCCAAACCTCATGTCAGTCACCCCCAAACCTCATGTCATTCACCCCCAACCTCCTGTTAATCTACCCAAACCTCCTGTTAGCCACCCCTAAACCTCCTGTTAGCCACCCCTTAACCTCCTGTTAGCCACCCCTAAACCTCCTGTTAGCCACCCCTAAACCTCCTGTTAGCCACCCCTAACCCTCCTGTTAGCCACCCCTAACCCTCCTGTTAGCCACCCCTAAACCTCCTGTTAGCCACCCCTAAACCTCCTGTTAGCCACCCCTAAACCTCCTGTTAGCCACCCCTAAACCTCCTGTTAGTCACCCCTAAACCTCCTGTTAGCCACCCCCAAACCTCCTGTTAGCCACCCCTAAACATCCTGTTAGTCACCCCCAAACCTCCTGTTAGCCACCCCTTAACCTCCTGTTAGCCACCCCTAAACCTCCTGTTAGCCACCCCTAAACCTCCTGTTAGCCAACCCTAAACCTCCTGTTAGCCACCCCTAAACCTCCTGTTAGCCACCCCTAAACCTCCTGTTAGCCACCCCTAAACCTCCTGTAAGTCGCTCTGGATAAGAGCGTCTGCTAAATGACTTAAATGTAAATGTAAATGTTAGCCACCCCTAAACCTACTGTTAGTCACCTCTAAACCTCCTGTTAGCCACCTCTAAACCTCCTGTTAGCCACCCCTAAACCTCCTGTTAGCCACCCCTAAACCTCCTGTTAGCCACCCCTAAACCTCCTGTTAGCCACCCCTAAACCTCCTGTTAGCCACCCCTAAACCTCCTGTTAGCCACCCCGAAACCTCCTGTTAGCCACCCCTAAACCTACTGTTAGCCACCCCTAAACCTCCTGTTAGCCACCCCTAAACCTCCTGTTATCCACCCCAAACCTCCTGTTAGTCACCCCAAACCTCCTGTTAGTCACCCCAAACCTATATATATGCCATTTAGCAGACGCTTTTATCCAAAGCGACTTACAGTCATGTGTGCATACATTCTACGTATGGGTGGTCCCGGGAATCGAACCCACTACCCTGGCGTTACAAGCGCCATGCTCTACCAACTGTGCTACAGAAGGACCACCAAACCTCCTGTTAGTCACCCCAAATCTCATGTCAGACACCCCGAACCACCTGTTAGTCACACCTAAACCTCCTGTAAGTCACCCCACACCACCTGCCAGTCACACCTAAACCTCCTGTTAGCCACCCCTAACCCTCCTGCCAGCCACCCCTAAACCTCCTGTTAGCCACCCCTAAACCTCCTGTTAGCCACCCATAAACCTCCTGTTAGTCACCCCTAAACCTCCTGTTAGCCACCCCTAACCCTCCTGTTAGTCACCCCTAAACCTCCTGTTAGTCACCCCCAAACCTCCTGTTAGCCACCCCTTAACCTCCTGTTAGTCACCCCTTAACCTCCTGTTAGCCACCCCTAAACCTCCTGTTAGCCACCCCTAAACCTCCTGTTAGCCACCCCTAAACCTCCTGTTAGTCACCCCTAAACCTCCTGTTAGCCACCCCTTAACCCTCCTGTTAGCCACCCCTAACCTCCTGTTAGCCACCCCTTAACATCCTGTTAGCCACCCCCTAACCTCCTGTTAGCCACCCCTAAACCTCCTGTTAGTCACCCCTTAACCTCCTGTTAGCCACCCCTAACCTCCTGTTAGCCACCCCTAACCTCCTGTTAGCCACCCCTAAACCTCCTGTTAGCCACCCCTAAACCTCCTGTTAGTCACCCCTAAACCTCCTGTTAGCCACCCCTAAACCTCCTGTTAGTCACCCCTAAACCTCCTGTTAGTCACCCCTAAACCTCCTGTTAGCCACCCCTAACCTCCTGTTAGCCACCCCTAAACCTCCTGTTAGCCACCCCTAAACCTCCTGTTAGTCACCCCTAAACCTCCTGTTAGCCACCCCTAACCCTCCTGTTAGCCACCCCTTAACCTCCTGTTAGTCACCCCCTAAACCTCCTGTTAGTCACCCCTAAACCTCCTGTTAGCCACCCCTAACCCTCCTGTTAGCCACCCCTAACATCCTGTTAGCCACCCCTAAACCTCCTGTTAGCCACCCCCTAACCTCCTGTTAGCCACCCCTAAACCTCCTGTTAGCCACCCCTAAACCTCCTGTTAGTCACCCCTAAACCTCCTGTTAGCCACCCCTAACCCTCCTGTTAGCCACCCCTAACCCTCAGTATGCCATTCATAACTACTGTTATCCAAGTGGAGTAGTAACACTGGGACTCTCTTCTCTCTGTTTGCTACAACACAACCCAGCCTTATTAAGCACACTACCAAACCCAAGGTCTTAGTTTTCCTCAATTCCCAGGATGCCATTGTTAGCTAGCGACACTACCCCCACAACCCCCAACCCCACCCCCCTCGCTCTCTGTGTCAGTCAGGGGAAATTCCCAGTTTACCTTCGTTAGTTACACTAGCCAAGCCTGTTTCCTCCTTGTGTCCCCAGCCGTGGGCTCCCAGGGGCTGTCAGGCAGGGGCCTGGGGAGCCAGCCTGTACCCAGTTGGTCTACTGTTCTCCAGTTGTGACAGGGAGCGTAGCCTTATGATGACAATTAGGGACTGTTAGAGAACACTGCAGAATGGGACGGGAGAGTTAGAGGGGAGGAGACAGTGAGAGTGAGGGAGTGAGGGAGGGAGGGAGGGGGAGGAGAGGAGGGAGGGAGGAGACAGAGAGGGAGGAGACAGAGAGGGAGGGAGGGAGGGAGGAGAGGAGGGGAGGGAGGGAGGGGGGAGGAGGGGAGGGAGGGAGGGGGAGGAGGGAGGGAGGGAGAGTTAGAGGGGAGGAGACAGTGAGAGGGAGGGAGGGAGGGAGGGAGGGAGGGAGGGAGGGAGGGAGGGAGGGAGGGAGGGAGGGAGGGAGGGAGGGAGGGAGGGAGGGAGGGAGGGGGACAGGGAGGGAGGGATGGAGGGGGAGGAGGGGAGGGAGGGAGGGAGAGTTAGAGGGGAGGAGACAGTGAGAGGGAGGGAGGGAGGGAGGGAGGGAGGGAGGGAGGGAGGGAGGGAGGGGGGAGGGAGGGAGGGAGGGAGGGAGGGAGGGAGGGAGGGAGGGAGGGGAGGGAGGGTGGGAGGGAGGGAGGGAGGGAGGGGGAGGAGGGGAGGGAGGGTGGGAGGGAGGGAGGGAGGGAGGGGGAGGAGGGGAGGGAGGGAGGAGACAGTGAGAGGGAGGGAGGGAGGGAGGGAGGGAGGGAGGGAGGGAGGGAGGGAGGGAGGGAGGGAGGGAGGGAGGGAGGGAGGGAGGGAGGGAGGGAGGGAGGGACAGGGAGGGAGGGATGGAGGGGGGAGGAGGGGAGGGAGGGAGGGAGAGTTAGAGGGGAGGAGACAGTGAGAGGGAGGGAGGGAGGGAGGGAGGGAGGAGGGGGAGGAGGGGAGGGAGGGTGGGAGGGAGGGAGGGAGGGAGGGGGAGGAGGGGAGGGAGGGTGGGAGGGAGGGAGGGTGGGAGGGAGGGGGAGGAGGGGAGGGAGGGTGGGAGGGAGGGGGAGGAGGGGAGGGAGGGAGGAGACAGAGAGGGAAGGAGGCAGGTTAGGGAGGGAGGGAGGGAGGGTAAGATGGGCAGGTGGTGAGTAAAGAAGGACACAATTAAGAAATATGGAGAGAAAAGCAGCTGATGAGGATGGGCTGGGAGAGGAGGGGGAGAGGAGGGGTACGTTTCACACTGTAACTCAAACTCAGTAGGTAGGAGGGGGGCTCCATGTCAAATGAACAGTTTGGTAATCTGTCTCCTTCAGTCTCTTCTTTCTTCAACCCACTTGTTGTTTTAGCTCATTTGTTAGCATTTACAAACAGTCCAATGTTACCCAAAGTGCTGCAACAAGCAGCCCCAAACCGGAACCTTCACCCTCAAAAGTTTTCTCAGTACCGTAAGTCTTGATAGTTCTGCGTCGTTCTCAACTGACCTGTTTCAATATCCTTCAGCGTCTTTAATTATGGTGGATTCTAGGCCAGGACTCACTACCAACAGCATACAACGATGCCCAACAACACATTATGGTGGATTCTAGGCCAGGACTCACTACCAACAGCATACAACGATGCCCAACAACACATTATGGTGGATTCTAGGCCAGGACTCACTACCAACAGCATACAACGATGCCCAACAACACATTATGGTGGATTCTAGGCCAGGACTCACTACCAACAGCATACAACGATGCCCAACAACACATTATGGTGGATTCTAGGCCAGGACTCACTACCAACAGCATACAACGATGCCCAACAACACACAGCAACGGCCAACAAGACCCTTCTATCTTCGTCATGACCTACCTCCCTGCAGGCCGAGTTTAATTGTTGTGTGTTTATTAACCCAACTCATCTCCCTATTGTCTCCCACCGAGCCAGGGAGGGGCTAAGACCCCGTTGCCCTCCAGTATAAGGGCTAGAATCTATAGCCATCTAAACATCAACAATGACAACAACATCACTAACAATGTAAAACTCCCGAAACAAAAAAAAACAGAAAAAGATGGCATCCACCGCAGTGAACAAGTGGTCCATTGTGGGGCGTCTCACGCGCCGTATTGCATCGTGCTGGTGGACATCATTGCCTCATAGCAGCTGTTGTCGAGGGAAACGGGCCTGAGTGTCAGCTGCTGGTGGGAACGGAGGGGTGATGCAAGCAGGGTTACATCAGAGTAGGAGCTGATCTTAGAGATGGGTTCAGGCTGCAGGGTTACATCAGAGTAGGAGCTGATCTTAGAGATGGGTTCAGGCTGCAGGGTTACATCAGAGTAGGAGCTGATCTTAGAGATGGGTTCAGGCTGCAGGGTTACATCAGAGTAGGAGCTGATCTTAGAGATGGGTTCAGGCTGCAGGGTTACATCAGAGTAGGAGCTGATCTTAGAGATGGGTTCAGGCTGCAGGGTTACATCAGAGTAGGAGCTGATCTTAGAGATGGGTTCAGGCTGCATGGTATAGAAGGTCATGGCTGATATTAGAGATGGGTTCAGGCTGCATGGTATAGAAGGTCATGGCTGATATTAGAGATGGGTTCAGGTTAAATGGTATAGAAGGTCATGGCTGATATCAGAGATGGGTTCAGGCTGCATGGTATAGAAGGTCATGGCTGATATCAGAGATGGTTTCAGGCTGCATGGTATAGAAGGTCATGGCTGATATCAGAGATGGTTTCAGGCTGCATGGTATAGAAGGTCATGGCTGATATTAGAGATGGGTTCAGGCTGCATGGTATAGAAGGTCATGGCTGATATTAGAGATGGGTTCAGGCTGCATGGTATAGAAGGTCATGGCTGATATTAGAGATGGGTTCAGGCTGCATGGTATAGAAGGTCATGGCTGATATCAGAGATGGGTTCAGGCTGCATGGTATAGAAGGTCATGGCTGATATTAGAGATGGGTTCAGGTTGCATGGTATAGAAGGTCATGGCTGATATTAGAGATGGGTTCAGGCTGCATGGTATAGAAGGTCATGGCTGATATTAGAGATGGGTTCAGGCTGCATGGTATAGAAGGTCATGGCTGATATTAGAGATGGGTTCAGGCTGCATGGTATAGAAGGTCATGGCTGATATCAGAGATGGTTTCAGGCTGCATGGTATAGAAGGTCATGGCTGATATTAGAGATGGGTTCAGGTTAAATGGCATAGAAGGTCATGGCTGATATCAGAGATGGGTTCAGGCTGCATGGTATAGAAGGTCATGGCTGATATTAGAGATGGGTTCAGGCTGCATGGTATAGAAGGTCATGGCTGATATTAGAGATGGGTTCAGGTTGCATGGTATAGAAGGTCATGGCTGATATTAGTGATGGGTTCAGGCTGCATGGTATAGAAGGTCATGGCTGATATCAGAGATGGTTTCAGGCTGCATGGTATAGAAGGTCATGGCTGATATTAGAGATGGGTTCAGGCTGCATGGTATAGAAGGTCATGGCTGATATTAGAGATGGTTTCAGGCTGCATGGTATAGAAGGTCATGGCTGATATCAGAGATGGTTTCAGGCTGCATGGTATAGAAGGTCATGGCTGATATTAGAGATGGGTTCAGGCTGCATGGTATAGAAGGTCATGGCTGATATTAGAGATGGGTTCAGGTTAAATGGTATAGAAGGTCATGGCTGATATCAGAGATGGGTTCAGGCTGCATGGTATAGAAGGTCATGGCTGATATCAGAGATGGTTTCAGGCTGCATGGTATAGAAGGTCATGGCTGATATTAGAGATGGGTTCAGGCTGCATGGTATAGAAGGTCATGGCTGATATTAGAGATGGGTTCAGGCTGCATGGTATAGAAGGTCATGGCTGATATTAGAGATGGTTTCAGGCTGCATGGTATAGAAGGTCATGGCTGATATTAGAGATGGTTTCAGGCTGCATGGCATAGAAGGTCATGGCTGATATCAGATATGGGTTCAGGTTAAATGGTATAGAAGGTCATGGCTGATATCAGATATGGGTTCAGGCTGCATGGCATAGAAGGTCATGGCTGATATTAGTGATGGGTACAGGCTGCATGGTATAGAAGGTCATGGCTGATATTAGAGATGGTTTCAGGCTGCATGGTATAGAAGGTCATGGCTGATATCAGAGATGGTTTCAGGCTGCATGGTATAGAAGGTCATGGCTGATATTAGAGATGGTTTCAGGCTGCATGGTATAGAAGGTCATCGCTGATATTAGAGATGGGTTCAGGCTGCATGGTATAGAAGGTCATGGCTGATATTAGAGATGGTTTCAGGCTGCATGGTATAGAAGGTCATGGCTGATATTAGAGATGGTTTCAGGCTGCATGGCATAGAAGGTCATGGCTGATATCAGATATGGGTTCAGGTTAAATGGTATAGAAGGTCATGGCTGATATCAGATATGGGTTCAGGCTGCATGGCATAGAAGGTCATGGCTGATATTAGTGATGGGTACAGGCTGCATGGTATAGAAGGTCATGGCTGATATTAGTGATGGGCACAGGTTAAATTGCATAGAAGGTCATGGCTGATATCAGAGATGGGTCAGGAAGCGACATTGTGTTGTGACATGTGAAAGTCACTCCTACCTCGTTGTGTCTGAGGTGACATGGTAAATGATGTTGTGTTGTGACCTGTGTTAAGGGTTAATCAATGAATCAATAACACACAGTCACTACTATCTGTGACTTCACAAACACACACACACACACACACACACACAACACACACACACACACACACACACACACACACACACACACACACACACACACACACACACACACACACACACACACACACACACACACACACACACACACACACACACACACACACACACACACACACACTACTTCAACACTCCTTTCTCACCAAGGTCCTAATTGGTCATAAATGTCAGTGTGAGTCAGTCTCTGATTCTCGTCTAGTAAATGAACTCTTTCTCCGACTCAGAGCCGCAGTTAATTAGACCAGGTAATCAGAGCCATTAGATATTAAGGATGGGACACACTAGTCCACCTTTATTTGTGGAGCCGCAAGCAACATCTCCCCCATCCCACGGGAGGCGTGGGCGGTTAGAGGGGGAGGACGGGGGAAGAAAGACCTAACCACACTGACCTCCTGGGGGAAATTAGGAAGTCTCTATCCTGTACTGTCTCCTGGTCTCACAATGCTGTTTCTCCTACCTCACAGCCACTCCCTCTGTCCCTCGGGCTCCCACTGTGGCAGATAGCAGCTAATTGCTAAATAGATTGGTTATGGTTACAGACTGGCTGTGGTTATGGGTACAGACTGGCTGTGGTTATAGTTACAGACTGGCTGTGGTTATCGGTACAGACTGGCTGTGGTTATAGTTAAAGACTGGCTGTGGTTATCGGTACAGATTGGCTGTGGTTATCGGTACAGATTGGAGGTGGTTATAGGTACAGACTGGCTGTGGTTATAGGTACAGATTGGCTGTGGTTATCGGTACAGACTGGCTGTGGTTATGGGTACAGACTGGCTGTGGTTATAGGTACAGATTGGCTGTGGTTATAGGTACAGATTGGAGGTGGTTATAGGTACAGACTGGCTGTGGTTATGGGTACAGATTGGGGGTGGTTATAGGTACAGACTGGCTGTGGTTATAGGTACAGATTGGCTGTGGTTATCGGTACAGACTGGCTGTGGTTATGGGTACAGACTGGTTGTGGTTATAGTTACAGATTGGAGGGGGTTATGGGTACAGATTGGAGGTGGTTATGGGTACAGATTGGAGGTGGTTATGGGTACAGATTGGAGGTGGTTATAGTTACAGATTAGAGGTGGTTATAGTTACAGATTAGAGGTGGTTATAGTTACAGATTGGAGGTGGTTATAGGTACAGATTGGCTGTGGTTATGGGTACAGATTGGCTGTGGTTATGGGTACAGACTGGCTGTGGTTATGGGTACAGATTGGAGGTGGTTATAATTACAGATTGGAGGTGGTTATGGGTACAGATTGGTAATGGTTATAGGTACAGATTGGCAGTGGTTATGGGTACAGATTGGAGGTGGTTATGGGTACAGATTGGAGGTGGTTATGGGTACAGATTGAAGGTGGTTATAATTACAGATTGGAGGTGGTTATGGGTACAGATTGGTAATGGTTATAGGTACAGATTGGCGGTGGTTATGGGTACAGATTGGAGGTGGTTATGGGTACAGATTGGAGGTGGTTATGAGTACAGACTGGCTGTGGTTATGGGTACAGATTGGAGGTGGTTATGGGTACAGATTGGAGGTGGTTATGGGTACAGATTGGAGGTGGTTATAATTACAGATTGGAGGTGGTTATGGGTACAGATTGGTAATGGTTATAGGTACAGATTGGCGGTGGTTATAGGTACAGATTGGAGGTGGTTATGGGTACAGATTGGAGGTGGTTATGGGTACAGACTGGCTGTGGTTATAGGTACAGATTGGCTGTGGTTATAGTTACAGACTGGCTGTGGTTATAGTTACAGACTGGCTGTGGTGATGGGTTGTGGTTATAGTTACAGATTGGCTGTGGTTATAGTAACAGATTGGCTGTGGTTATCGGTACAGATTGGAGGTGGTTATAGTTACAGATTGGAGGTGGTTATAGTTACAGATTGGAGGTGGTTATAGTTACAGATTAGAGGTGGTTATAGGTACAGATTGGAGGTGGTTATAGTTACAGATTGGAGGTGGTTATGGGTACAGATTGGAGGTGGTTATAGTTACAGATTGGAGGGGTTATAGTTACAGATTGGAGGTGGTTATGGGTACAGATTGGAGGTGGTTATAGTTACAGATTGGAGGGGTTATAGTTACAGATTGGAGGTGGTTATAGGTACAGATTGGCTGTGGTTATAGTTACAGATTGGAGGTGGTTTTAGTTACAGATTGGAGGTGGTTATAGGTACAGACTGGCTGTGGTTATGGGTACAGACTGGCTGTGGTTATAGTTACAGATTGGCTGTGGTTATAGTTACAGATTGGAGGTGGTTATGGGTACAGTCTGGCTGTGGTTATGGGTACAGATTGGAGGTGGTTATAGTTACAGATTGGCTGTGGTTATAGTTACAGATTGGAGGTGGTTATAGTTACAGATTGGCTGTGGTTATAGTTACAGATTGGAGGTGGTTATAGTTACAGATTGGAGGTGGTTATGGGTACAGATTGGAGGTGGTTATAGTTACAGATTGGAGGGGTTATAGTTACAGATTGGAGGTGGTTATGGGTACAGATTGGATGTGGTTAT
>NC_068454.1:4530017-4575017 GCF_023373465.1 Oncorhynchus keta | reverse complement strand
AGTGGTGATGGTGGCGTTGCACAATGTTTTTACTGTGGTGTTATGTAGACAGATGGCCTGGACACTTGTAGGGCCGTGACGGAACAGTCCTGCCATTGTCCCGGGATAAAGAAAGTGGATTGTTGGGTCGGCCCATTACACTGTAGTATCTATAAATCTGTTACTCTCACATGGCCCTGGTGCTCTGTGCTTCGGGCAGCCCTCTCTCTCTCTCTCTCTCTCTCTCTCTCTGTCTCTCCCTCTCCCTCTCTCTCTGTCTCTCTCTCTCTCTCTCTCTCTCTCTCTCTCTCTCTCTCTCTCTCTCTCTCCCTCTCTCTCTGTCTCTCTCTCTCCTTTCACTCTCTCTCCCTTTCACTCTTTCTCTCTCCCCTCTCTCTCTCTCTCTCTCCTCTCTCTCTCTGTCTCTCTCTCTCACACTCTCTCTCCCTTTCCCTCTCTTCTCTCTCACTCCCCTTTCTCTCTCTCTCTCTCTCTCTCTCTCTCTCTCTCCTCTCTCTCTCTGTCTCTCTCTCTCTTTCACTCGCTCTCCCTTTCACTCTTTCTCTCTCCCCCTCTCTCTCTCTCTTTCTCTCGCTCTCCCCCCTCTCTCTCCTCTCTTAATCACTCTCTTTCTCCCTCTCTCTCTCTGTCTCTCTCTCTCTCTCTCTCTCTCTCTCTCTCTGACATATTCTTAGTTTACCTGGCATTCCTCCCTCTGACCGACATTAGCATCCCAGCCAAACGACATTGTGTTAAAAGGACAACAAGGGCTGCTCGATGGGCTGACAGTGTGAGTACTCCCAGAGACCTGGTCAGACTTTAGTTAGCTCCCAAGCTTGCTCAGCGGTATGGTTTGCCTGCAGGAGACATCGGTTCCAAACCAATGGTCAGTTCCTTATTTATTTTTTTATCAGTCAAATCAGAAGGTCATAGGTCATATTGGAGACACTACACCAGCTGTAGAGCTCCCCCCTTTCTCTCTCTCTCTCTCATGATTATACATGGGGCAGTGAGCAGTAGGATGATTAGCGAGCTATGCTAATTCTCGAGGCACACATCAGAGTGAAGTCTAACGTCTGTTGTGTTTCACACTGGGAGAGCTGCACTGGGAGCCTGTAGTCCAACAAGCCTCCCTGGTCAGATACAGTAAACTAGTAAACACACGTCTGCTTCTCTCAGCAGGGGAGGACAAACACCCACAGAGAGAGAGAGATTTATTGTTTTGGCTTCTGCTCCTTGACACCCTGTGCTGTTCTGAACGTCCAAGGTGAAAGGTCAACTGCCACAGAGCGATGATGCAAAAGAGGAGAGGGTCAGATATCAACAATTTTAGTATGTATATCTCGGTGGGGCAAATAAACCAAAAATGTGGGATGCATTGCCAGTAAAGCCACAACACAACACAAAATACGAATTGCACAATAACGGTGACAAACGGTGCCCACAAGCTGTTTAATGTCTACATAATGCTGTCCTTAATGCTGTCCTAATGCTGTCCTAATGCTGTCCCAAAAGCAGAGTCCCAACATCTTACCTACCTGGCTACATATGACTTGATTCATGACGATAACTGCTAGCTAAGATGTTGAAATAAGCTACTGTACATATAAGGTGATTTGACGTCATTTTATCTGTGGCCAATGACCTTGAGCCTTCTTGGAAGGCAGGACCCAAAGGGCTGAAATGTTTGATGTCTTCTCTTACTAAGGACTTAGACTTGGCCTGTGACGTAGTGTCCCCATGAGTGACAGAACACTGAGCCAATCACGGCACAATGCTCCTATTTTCTGCCCCACCACCACAGAAAGAACCGAGCTAGGGTGAAACACCTGCATTTTGTAGCTGCCTTACTCAAGAAAAGCAAAAAGAGACCATGTTTGCATGTGGCTTTATTAACTCAATGATATATATATATATATTTTTATATATATTTATTTTTTTTTACATTGTTTACAAACTGATATGTGACACGTATTAATGCCAAAATAACATGCAAAACAGGCACCCCCCCCAAAAAAAATATAAATATCTATATTTTTTGTTGCAAAAAATGTGGGGCTCAAAACAGGTAGGAGTCTGCCCTGAATGACAGGTCACCAATGGATATTAACAGGACATCTTTCTCTCCCCCTCTCACTCCCTCTCTACCTCTCTCCCCCTCTCACTCCCTCTCACTCCCCCTCTCACTCCCTATCTACCTCTCTACCTCTCTCCCCCTCTCTCTCTCTCTCCCCTTACTCTGTAACATTTGGAGGACATTAGCGCTCGGTGACGCCGACTAGGCGCTGAGGAGAGGGCTCTGACAGGCTGGCCCGGGGGTTGCCGTGGCATTGCCGTGTCCCGTCGCCATGCCGACAGGACAGGACAGGACTGGGCCGAGCTCCAGGAAGTGAGGCGTCTCTGGGAGCTGTCAGCGCCGGGCCCGTTTGACAGCATGCAAATGTATGCAAACGAGGGGTCCAGCCAAGCAGCACCTGGACACATAGTAGGAGTGACCATGCCCTTCCAACAGAGACTTCTGTGTGTGAGCTGATAACCCCCCTCATCTAACTGTCCCCCACTCTCTCACACCACCTCTGGTCCTCTCACTGTCCCCCAACTCATCTCTCTCACACAACCTCTGGTCCTCTCACTGTCCCCCCAACTCATCTCTCTCACACAACCTCTGGTCCTCTCACTGTCCCCCTCACCTCCTCTCTCTCACACCACCTCTGGTCCTCTCACTGTCCCCCTCACCTCCTCTCTCTCACACCACCTCTGGTCCTCTCACTGTCCCCCTCAACTCATCTCTCTCACACAACCTCTGGTCCTCTCACTGTCCCCCTCACCTCCTCTCTCTCACACCACCTCTGGTCCTCTCACTGTCCCCCTCACCTCCTCTCTCTCACACCACCTCTGGTCCTCTCACTGTCCCCTCACCTCCTCTCTCTCACACCACCTCTGGTCCTCTCACTGTCCCCCTCACCTCATCTCTCTCACACCACCTCTGGTCCTCTCACTGTCCCCCTCACCTCATCTCTCTCACACCACCTCTGGTCCTCTCACTGTCCCCCTCACCTCATCTCTCTCACACCACCTCTGGTCCTCTCACTGTCCCCCTCACCTCATCTCTCTCACACCACCTCTGGTCCTCTCACTGTCCCCCTCACCTCATCTCTCTCACACCACCTCTGGTCCTCTCACTGTCCCCCTCACCTCATCTCTCTCACACCACCTCTGGTCCTCTCACTGTCCCCCACTCTCTCACACCACCTCTGGTCCTCTCACTGTCCCCCACTCTCTCACACCACCTCTGGTCCTCTCACTGTCCCCCTCACCTCATCTCTCTCACACCACCTTTGGTCCTCTCACTGTCCCCCACTCTCTCACACCACCTCTGGTCCTCTCACTGTCCCCCTCACCTCATCTCTCTCACCCACCTCTGGTCCTCTCACTGTCCCCCACTCTCTCACACCACCTCTGGTCCTCTCACTGTCGCCCACTCTCTCACACCACCTCTGGTCCTCTCACTGTCCCCCTCACCTCATCTCTCTCACACCACCTCTGGTCCTCTCACTGTCCCCCTCACCTCATCTCTCACACCACCTCTGGTCCTCTCACTGTCCCCCTCACCTCATCTCTCTCACACCACCTCTGGTCCTCTCACTGTCCCCCACTCTCTCACACCACCTCTGGTCCTCTCACTGTCCCCCTCACCTCATCTCTCTCCCCCACACCACCTCTGGTCCTCTCACTGTCCCCCTCACCTCATCTCTCTTACACCACCTCTGGTCCTCTCACTGTCCCCCTCACCTCATCTCTCTCACACCACCTCTGGTCCTCTCACTGTCCCCCACTCTCTCACACAACCTCTGGTCCTCTCACTGTCCCCCACCTCATCTCTCTCACACAACCTCTGGTCCTCTCACTGTCCCCCTCACCTCATCCTCTCACTCCCCACACCACCTCTGGTCCTCTCACTGTCCCCCACTCTCTCACACCACCTCTGGTCCTCTCACTGTCCCCTCACCTCATCTCTCTCACACCACCTCTGGTCCTCTCACTGTCCCCCTCACCTCATCTCTCTCACACCACCTCTGGTCCTCTCACTGTCCCCCTCACCTCATCTCTCTCACACCACCTCTGGTCCTCTCACTGTCCCCCTCACCTCATCTCTCTCACACAACCTCTGGTCCTCTCACTGTCCCCCTCACCTCATCTCTCTCACACCACCTCTGGTCCTCTCACTGTCCCCCCACCTCATCTCTCTCACACCACCTCTGGTCCTCTCACTGTCCCCCTCACCTCATCTCTCTCACACAACCTCTGGTCCTCTCACTGTCCCCCTCTCTCTCCTCATCTCTCTCACACCACCTTTGGTCCTCTCACTGTCCCCCACTCTCTCACACCACCTCTGGTCCTCTCACTGTCCCCCTCACCTCATCTCTCTCAAACCACCTCTGGTCCTCTCACTGTCCCCCACTCTCTCACACCACCTCTGGTCCTCTCACTGTCCCCCACTCATCTCACACCACCTCTGGTCCTCTCACTGTCCCCCTCACCTCATCTCTCTCACACCACCTCTGGTCCTCTCACTGTCCCCCTCACCTTATCTCTCTCACACCACCTCTGGTCCTCTCACTGTCCCCTCTCTCACACCTCATCTCTCTCCCCCTCACACCACCTCTGGTCCTCTCACTGTCCCCCACTCTCTCACACCTCCCTCTGGTCCTCTCACTGTCCCCCTCACCTCATCTCTCTCACACCACCTCTGGTCCTCTCACTGTCCCCCTCACCTCATCTCTCTCACACCACCTCTGGTCCTCTCACTGTCCCCCTCACCTCATCTCTCTCACACCACCTCTGGTCCTCTCACTGTCCCCCACTCTCTCACACCACCTCTGGTCCTCTCACTGTCCCCCACCTCATCTCTCTCACACAACCTCTGGTCCTCTCACTGTCCCCCTCACCTCATCTCTCTCACACCACCTCTGGTCCTCTCACTGTCCCCCTCACTCTCTCACACCACCTCTGGTCCTCTCACTGTCCCCTCACCTCCTCTCTCTCACACCACCTCTGGTCCTCTCACTGTCCCCCTCCCTCATCTCTCTCACACCACCTCTGGTCCTCTCACTGTCCCCCTCACCTCATCTCTCTCACACCACCTCTGGTCCTCTCACTGTCCCCCTCACCTCATCTCTCTCACACAACCTCTGGTCCTCTCACTGTCCCCCTCACCTCATCTCTCTCACACCACCTCTGGTCCTCTCACTGTCCCCCACTCTCTCACACCACCTCTGGTCCTCTCACTGTCCCCCTCACCTCATCTCTCTCACACAACCTCTGGTCCTCTCACTGTCCCCCTCACCTCATCTCTCTCACACCACCTCTGGTCATCTCATCTCCCCTCATCTGCTACATCCCCTCCCCATCGCCCCCAAAAAAAAAACCCAGTGTTTTCCAGAACACAGTCATGACAATGTGACGGGAGTCAACTATGTAGGAGTCACTGCCTGTATTTGACCTATAACAGCCCTACTCGATAGACAACCTGGATCGGGACGCAGAACAGGGTCAAAACGGACAGGATTCAACTCCTGGTATCACATGAACACGCATAAGACATGACATATTGTGTAGAATTGCAGGAAATGAGCTTTAAAACGGCTATTTATCCTTTCTGCCAACAAGAGGGGTGTGGTTCACATTGAACAGTTTGGGGTCGCATGAGTTGAGAGGTGGGGGTTTGTTACTATGCCGATAAATTGCAATATCCATCTGGAACCTTTGCCACCGAGGAAATGTGTGTGACCGGACCTTTTCAAATAATATTTGAGTAGTCCTGAATTCATAGGTGACGTAAAGGGCAGGTTAGATGGCTCTGTTGTTTGGATCATATTTCATCAGAATGCAGAGCACTCTCTTGACCTCCCTCTCTCTCTCTCCCTCTGTCTCTCTCTACCTCTCTCTCTTTCTCTCTGTCTCTGTCTCACTTCCTCTCTCTTTCTCTTTCTCTCTCTCTCTTCTCTCTCTCCACCTCCCTATCTTTCTTTGTCTCTCTGTCTCTCACTTTCTCTCTCTCTTCTCTCTCTCCACCTCCCTATCTTTCTTTCTCTCTCTGTCTCTCTTTCTTTCTCTTGCTCTTTTGATCTCTCTCTTTCTCTCTCTCTCTTCTCTCTATCCACCTCACTATCTTTCTCTCTGTTTCTCTGTCTCTCACTTTCTCTCTCTCTCTCTTTCTTTCTCTCGCTCTTTCTTTCTCTCTGCTCTCTCTCTTTTTCTCTTTTTCTCTCTCTCTCTCTCTCCCTTCTCTCTCTCTCTCTCTCTTCACTCTTCTCTCTCTCTGAGGAGCTCCAGCCCTGACCCTGCCGGCTGGTTTTGGCATTCCGGCAGGCTGAAGGAGAGTTGGTCCATGCTGTGCACCCCTGCTCCCCCTCTGTACCCCCAACCCCACCCCCTCCATGTATCCCCCCCCCCCCTGCAACCCACTTACACCCCCACTTCCTCCGCCCTTGGGCCGGTGTGTCCGGGGTTTGTGCTGGTCAGCAGAACGGCTGTCTGACGGCTGGGGGGAGGCTGTCAGAATGCCCCAGAAGGACAGGGTGTGGGGGGGGTGAAGGGGGTGGGTGAATAGCAGGGAGGAGTAGGACGAGGAGGGGAGGGATGGGAGGATGAGGAGAGGTGCAGTACAGTGGCTCAGGTCCAGACCTTGTACAGGAGTGTCTGTAATTGATGACAATAAACACACATAGACAAAACGTACACATACCCACACACACACACACACACACACACACACACACACACACACACACACACACACACACACACACACACACACACGTCCTTTGCCCTTGGCTGTCTCTGTGTGTATGTGGTGGGCTGTCTGGTGTTTGGGAGAGCAGACGGATAGGTACCGTGGAGAGGGATGATGCTCTCACCCGGGACCTGGTTAGATGGAGAAGGGCAGGAGTGTGAGGGTGCATATCGTTCATACGAGTGAACACAGGCAGGGTGGATCATACCATTAGGCTAGTACTCTGGGGCAGCAGAGTTAACACAGGCAGGCTGGATCATACCATTAGGCTAGTACTCTGGGGCAGCAGAGTTAACACAGGCAGGGTGGATCACACCATTAGGCTAGTACTCTGGGGCAGCAGAGTTAACACAGGCAGGGTGGATCACACCATTAGGCTAGTACTCTGGGGCAGCAGAGTTAACACAGGCAGGGTGGATCATACCATTAGGCTAGTACTCTGGGGCAGCAGAGTTAACACAGGCAGGGTGGATCATACCATTAGGCTAGTACTCTGGGGCAGCAGAGTGAACACAGGCAGGGTGGATCATACCATTAGGCTAGTACTCTGGGGCAGCAGAGTGAACACAGGCAGGGTGGATCATACCATTAGGCTAGTACTCTGGGGCAGCAGAGTTAACACAGGCAGGGTGGATCATACCATTAGGCTAGTACTCTGGGGCAGCAGAGTGAACACAGGCAGGGTGGATCATACCATTAGGCTAGTACTCTGGGGCAGCAGAGTGAACACAGGCAGGGTGGATCATACCATTAGGCTAGTACTCTGGGGCAGCAGAGTTAACACAGGCAGGGTGGATCATACCATTAGGCTAGTACTCTGGGGCAGCAGGGTTAACACAGGCAGGGTGGATCATACCATTAGGCTAGTACTCTGGGGCAGCAGAGTTAACACAGGCAGGGTGGATCATACCATTAGGCTAGTACTCTGGGGCAGCAGAGTGAACACAGGCAGGCTGGATCATACCATTAGGCTAGTACTCTGGGGCAGCAGAGTTAACACAGGCAGGGTGGATCATACCATTAGGCTAGTACTCTGGGGCAGCAGAGTTAACACAGGCAGGGTGGATCATACCATTAGGCTAGTACTCTGGGGCAGCAGAGTGAACACAGGCAGGCTGGATCATACCATTAGGCTAGTACTCTGGGGCAGCAGAGTTAACACAGGCAGGCTGGATCATACCATTAGGCTAGTACTCTGGGGCAGCAGAGTGAACACAGGCAGGGTGGATCATACCATTAGGCTAGTACTCTGGGGCAGCAGAGTTAACACAGGCAGGGTGGATCATACCATTAGGCTAGTACTCTGGGGCAGCAGAGTTAACACAGGCAGGGTGGATCATACCATTAGGCTAGTACTCTGGGGCAGCAGAGTTAACACAGGCAGGCTGGATCATACCATTAGGCTAGTACTCTGGGGCAGCAGAGTTAACACAGGCAGGGTGGATCATACCATTAGGCTAGTACTCTGGGGCAGCAGGGTTAACACAGGCAGGGTGGATCATACCATTAGGCTAGTACTCTGGGGCAGCAGAGTTAACACAGGCAGGGTGGATCATACCATTAGGCTAGTACTCTGGGGCAGCAGAGTGAACACAGGCAGGCTGGATCATACCATTAGGCTAGTACTCTGGGGCAGCAGAGTTAACACAGGCAGGGTGGATCATACCATTAGGCTAGTACTCTGGGGCAGCAGAGTTAACACAGGCAGGGTGGATCATACCATTAGGCTAGTACTCTGGGGCAGCAGAGTGAACACAGGCAGGCTGGATCATACCATTAGGCTAGTACTCTGGGGCAGCAGAGTTAACACAGGCAGGCTGGATCATACCATTAGGCTAGTACTCTAGGGCAGCAGAGTGAACACAGGCAGGGTGGATCATACCATTAGGCTAGTACTCTGGGGCAGCAGAGTTAACACAGGCAGGGTGGATCATACCATTAGGCTAGTACTCTGGGGCAGCAGAGTGAACACAGGCGTTGGGAAAACACATACGTACATCATCATGGTATATCCAGCATCCAGAAATGATGCGCAACACAATGTATCGGCATCAATGCCTTCCTCTTGCAGGAACTGCTGACACACTCCTGCCACATGAGGTCTAGCATTGTCTTGCATTAGGAGGAACCCAGGGCCAACCGCACCAGCATATGGTCTCACAAGGGGTCTGAGGATCTCATCTCGTTACCTAATGGCAGTCAGGCTACCTCTGGCGAGCACATGGAGGGCTGTGCGGCCCCCCAAAGAAATGCCACCCCACACCATGACTGACCCACCGCCAAACCGGTCATGCTGGAGGATGTTGCAGGCAGCAGAACGTTCTCCACGGCGTCTCCAGACTCTGTCACGTCTGTCACATGTGCTCAGCGTGAACCTGCTTTCATCTGTGAAGAGCACAGGGCACCAGTGGCGAAATTGCCAATCTTGGTGTTTTCTGGCAAATGCCAAACGTCCTGCACGGTGTTGGGCTGTAAGCACAACCCCCACCTGTGGACGCCCTCATACCACCCTCATGGAGTCTGTTTCTGACCGTTTGAGCAGACACATGCACATTTGTGGCCTGCTGGAGGTCATTATTTTGCAGGGCTCTGGCAGTGCTCCACCGGCTCCTCCTTGCACAAAGGCGGAGGTAGCGGTCCTGCTGCTGGGTTGTTGCCCTCCTACGGCCTCCTCAACGTCTCCTGATGTACTGGCCTGTCTCCTGGTAGCGCCTCCATGCTCTGGACACTACGCTGACAGACACAGCAAACCTTCTTGCCACGGCTCGCATTGATGTGCCATCCTGGATGAGCTGCACTACCTGAGCCACTTGTGTGGGTTGTAGACTCCGTCTCATGCTACCACTAGAGTGAAAGCACCGGCAGCATTCAAAAGTGACCAAAACATCAGCCAGGAAGCATAGGAACTGAGAAGTGGTCTGTGGTCACCACCTGCAGAACCACTCCTTTATTTGGGGGTGTCTTGCTAATTGCCTATAATTTTCCACCTGTTTTCTATTCCATTTGCACAACAGCGTGTGAAATGTATTGTCAATCAGTGTTGCTTCCTCAGTGGACAGTTTGATTTCACAGAAGTGTGATTGACTTGGAGTTACATTGTGTTGTTTAAGTGTTCCCTTAATTTTTTTTGAGCAGTGTATATCTGGCTTACAATAATAAACATGATCACAAAACATGTTTAAATGTTCCCTTTATTTTCATTGAGCAGTGTATATCTGGCTTACAATAATAAACATGATCACAAAACATGTTTAAATGTTCCCTTTATTTTTATTGAGCAGTGTATATCTGGCTTACAATAATAAACATGTTTAAATGTTTCCTTTGAATACAAACAAGACGTTGTAAAATGTAAATGTAAAATATTTAAAATAAAATATTTACATATTTAGTGACACCATGAATAGTAAAATAGCGGTCTCTGGAAAAATGTACATATCGCAACTCATATGTGCATTTAGTCTGTATAGTAATTGCTCTGTGTAAATTATTACCCACAATTCCAGTGGTGTCCATGATACTGGACATCCAGGATGTTGCTGTATTTACGTCAATACATTTTCCTTCTTTGAATTTTCAACGATATGAAATTGTAAAAAAAAAAAGTTAAATCTGAAATACACTATATATTAAAAATATAAGGTTGGATATTTAATTTTACTAAGATTCTTTCTCGTAATCCATCCCAAGCCTTGATTGATAGCTTCACACACAGCCAGTGTTTGCTTGCTGCTTGCGGGGACTCTCTCTCGTGTAAGATATGTTTATAGTATTTGTTGAGCACTTCGATCTGAGTGCCTGCACTCCAGTGCTTCTCACTGAGCTCCACAGCCTGTATTTCCACCCTGTAGCACCATGTTACCAGGCTTCATGGAGTCACCCTATGGCAGGACAAGATAACCAGGCTTCATGGAGTCACCCTATGGCAGGACAACCTAACCAGGCTTCATGGAGTCACCCTATGGCAGGACAACCTAACCAGGCTTCATGGAGTCACACTATGGCAGGACAACCTAACCAGGCTTCATGGAGTCACCCTATGGCAGGACAACCTAACCAGGCTTCATGGAGTCACCCTATGGCAGGACAACCTAACCAGGCTTCATGGAGTCACCCTATGGCAGGACAACCTAACCAGGCTTCATGGAGTCACCCTATGGCAGGACAACCTAACCAGGCTTCATGGAGTCACCCTATGGCAGGACAACCTAACCAGGCTTCATGGAGTCACACTATGGCAGGACAACCTAACCAGGCTTTATGGAGTCACCCTATGGCAGGACAACCTAACCAGGCTTCATGGAGTCACACTATGGCAGGACAACCTAACCAGGCTTCATGGAGTCACACTATGGCAGGACAACCTAACCAGGCTTCATGGAGTCACCCTATGGCAGGACAACCTAACCAGGCTTCATGGAGTCACACTATGGCAGGACAACCTAACCAGGCTTCATGAAGTCACACTATGGCAGGACAACCTAACCAGGCTTCATGGAGTCACCCTATGGCAGGACAACCTAACCAGGCTTCATGGAGTCACCCTATGGCAGGACAACCTAACCAGGCTTCATGAAGTCACCCTATGACAGGACAACCTAACCAGGCTTCATGGAGTCACACTATGGCAGGACAACCTAACCAGGCTTCATGAAGTCACACTATGGCAGGACAACCTAACCAGGCCTCATGGAGTCACCGTATCTGGGCCATGCTAAAAGGCCTCATGGAGTCACTGTATCTGGGCCATGCTAATAGGCCTCATGGAGTCACCGTATCTGGGCCATGCTAAAAGGCCTCATGGAGTCACCGTATCTGGGCCATGCTAATAGGCCTCATGGAGTCACTGTATCTGGGCCATGCTAAAAGGCCTCATGGAGTCACTGTATCTGGGCCATGCTAAAAGGCCTCATGGAGTC
Organism: Oncorhynchus keta; assembly: GCF_023373465.1. Lineage (NCBI taxonomy): Eukaryota > Metazoa > Chordata > Actinopteri > Salmoniformes > Salmonidae > Oncorhynchus > Oncorhynchus keta. The sequence continues at coordinate 4,563,323 of NC_068454.1, read as the reverse complement.
ACTGTATCTGGGCCATGCTAAAAGGCCTCATGGAGTCACTGTATCTGGGCCATGCTAATAGGCCTCATGGAGTCACCGTATCTGGGCCATGCTAAAAGGCCTCATGGAGTCACTGTATCTGGGCCATGCTAAAAGGCCTCATGGAGTCACCGTATCTGGGCCATGCTAAAAGGCCTCATGGAGTCACCGTATCTGGGCCATGCTAATAGGCCTCATGGAGTCACTGTATCTGGGCCATGCTAAAAGGCCTCATGGAGTCACTGTATCTGGGCCATGCTAAAAGGCCTCATGGAGTCACTGTATCTGGGCCATGCTAAAAGGCCTCATGGAGTCACTGTATCTGGGCCATGCTAATAGGCCTCATGGAGTCACTGTATCTGGGCCATGCTAAAAGGCCTCATGGAGTCACTGTATCTGGGCCATGCTAATAGGCCTCATGGAGTCACTGTATCTGGGCCATGCTAAAAGGCCTCATGGAGTCACTGTATCTGGGCCATGCTAAAAGGCCTCATGGAGTCACTGTATCTGGGCCATGCTAATAGGCCTCATGGAGTCACCGTATCTGGGCCATGCTAATAGGCCTCATGGAGTCACTGTATCTGGGCCATGCTAAAAGGCCTCATGGAGTCACTGTATCTGGGCCATGCTAATAGGCCTCATGGAGTCACTGTATCTGGGCCATGCTAATAGGCCTCATGGAGTCACTGTATCTGGGCCATGCTAAAAGGCTTCATAGACCCTCAGACCAGGTTGAAAGTTAGAGACTAAATTTGTTATTATTCTCAGGTTGTGTTTCCTTCTTCCAAGATATTTTAACAACATTCAACTTTGAAGTCATTTTAATGGTATTTTAAATGTTTTTACTGAAGCTGTTTGACTTTATGATTTCTGTCCACGAGAAGGCTGTAAAAACAAAATATATCACAGAGATTATATACACGTCTTTAATTATGTTATCTCTCTCTAGCTCGCTCTTTCTTTCTTTCTTTCTTTCTTTCTTTCTTTCTTTCTTTCTTTCCATCTCTCCATCTCTCTTTCTCCATCTCTCTTTCTCCATCTCTCTTTCTCCATCTCTCTTTCTCCATCTCTCTTTCTCCATCTCTCTCTCTCTTTCTCCATCTCTCTCTCTCTTTCTCCATCTCTCTCTCTCTTTCTCCATCTCTCTCCATCTCTCTCCATCTATCTATCTATCTATCTATCTATCTATCTATCTATCTATCTATCTCTCTCTCTCTCTCTCTCTCTCTCTTTCTCCATCTCTCTTTCTTTCTTTCTCCCTCCCTCTCTTTTTCTCTCCCTCCCTCTCTCTTTCTCTCCCTCCCTCTCTCTTTCTCTCCCTCCCTCTCTCTCTCTCTTTCTCTCCCTCCCTCTCTCTCTCTCTCTCTCTCTTTCTCCGTCTCTCTTTCTCCGTCTCTCTCTTTCTTTCCTTCTCCTTCCCTCTGTCTCTCACTCTTTTCCCCAGTGTGCACTAATGCGGCACTAACGGTGAAAAACTAACCCGTCTAGGCAAGCACAATGGGGGGTTCTCCCTCTGTGTGTCGGAGCCTCCTCCGCCCCACGGACTACCCACGTAGCCGCCACTGTTTGACAAGCCCGCCTGCCAAACAACTCAATTAACCAGAAAAGGGGGTAAGAAAGAGGAGCCCAAACAGAGGACAGAGAAGAAAGAGAAGAAAGAGAAAGAAGACAGGAAAACAGAGGAGCTGGTTCCTGTCAGCCACTGTCGACGCCGGGGCAACGTTTAGTGAGGGGAGAAATGCCTGAGACAGAGAATAAAGGCTTGTATGATGTGTTAACTGGAATTTCTGGTCCCTGGGCGCTGGGGTTCAGCTAGGGGTTCAGAGGTCATAGAGAGGTCCAGGGGGTCATTACCACTGTGATACAAACACACAAACACACACGCACACACACACACATGGCTCTCACACACACACACACACACACATACACTTACGAGAAACGCACAAACACACACACACACACACTCATACACTTATACGCAGACACACACACTCAGTGGGCCGTGGAGCTAGGATCGTTTGAGTGTTTGTTCTCCACTTCACACATGACTTTTATTTAGAGAGCAGAGAGAGGCCAGGTAAACACACTCAGAGTAGCTGAGAGAATGTTTCACAGTGTGAAGTGGAACCTGGCAGGTCCTTTACACTGAAGGGTGTTAGTGGTAGAGAGGACTTGGCTATGGACTACAGTCTGAATGCAGGGCCAGTCAACTCACCTGCTAAAAGTAACACCACAAGGTACAACAAGGTACAACAAGGTACAACAAGGTATGTACAACAAGGTAGGTAAAACAAGGTACAACAAGTTAAAACAAGGTAAAACAAGGTACAACAAAGTTACAACAAGGTACAACAAGGTACAACAAAGTTACAATAAGGTACATCAAAGTTACAACAAGGTACAACAAGGTTACAACAAGGTTACAACAAAGGTACAACAAGGTTACAACAAGGTACAACAAAGTTACAACAAGGTACAACAAGGTACAACAAAGTTACAACAAGGTACAACAAGGTACAACAAAGTTACAACAAGGTACAACAAGGTACAACAAGGTACAACAAGGTACAACAAGGTACAACAAAGTTACAACAAGGTACAACAAAGTTACAACAAGGTTACAACAAAGGTACAACAAGGTTACAACAAAGTTACAACAAGGTTACAACAAAGTTACAACAAGGTACAACAAGGTTACAACAAGGTTACAACAAGGTACAACAAAGTTACAACAAGGTACAACAAAGTTACAACAAGGTACAACAAGGTTACAACAAGGTTACAACAAGGTTACAACAAGGTACAACAAGGTACAACAAAGTTACAACAAGGTACAACAAGGTACAACAAAGTTACAACAAGGTACAACAAGGTACAACAAAGTTACAACAAGGTACAACAAAGTTACAACAAGGTACAACAAGGTTACAACAAGGTTACAACAAAGGTACAACAAGGTTACAACAAAGTAACAACAAGGTACAACAAGGTTACAACAAGGTTACAACAAAGGTACAACAAGGTACAACAAGTTACAACAAGGTACAACAAAGGTACAACAAGGTACAACAAAGGTACAACAAGGTACACCAAAGGTACAACAAGGTTACAACAAAGGTACAACAAGGTACAACAAGTTACACCAAGGTACATCAAGGTACAACAAAGTACAACAAGGTACAACAAAGGTACAACAAGGTACAACAAGGTACACCAAAGTTACAACAAGGTACAACAAAGGTACAACAAGGTACACCAAAGGTACAACAAGGTACACCAAAGGTACAACAAGGTAAAACAAAGTTACAACAAGGTACATCAAGGTACAACAAGGTATAAGGTACAACAAGGTACAACACAGTTACAACAAGGTACATCAAGGTACAACAAGGTATAAGGTACAACAAGGTACAACAAAGTTACAACAAGGTACAACAAGGTACAACAAGGTATAAGGTACAACAGGGTACAACAAAGTTACAACAAGGTACAACAAGGTACAACAAGGTTACAACAAGGTACAACAAAATTACAACAAGGTACAAAAAGGTACATCAAAGGTACAACAAGGTGCAACAAAATTACAACAAGGTACAAAAAGGTACATCAAAGGTACAACAAGGTACAACAAGTTACAACAAGGTACAACAAGGTACAACAAAGTTACAACAAGGTACAAAAAGGTACATCAAAGGTACAACAAGGTACAACAAGTTACAACAAGGTACAACAAGGTACAACAAAGTTACAACAAGGTACAAAAAGGTACATCAAAGGTACAACAAGGTACAACAAGTTACAACAAGGTACAACAAGGTACAACAAGTTACAACAAGGTATAAGGTACAACAAAGTTAGAACAAGGTACAACAAGGTATAAGGTACAACAAGGTACAACAAAGTTACAACAAGGTACAACAAGGTATAAGGTACAACAAGGTACAACAAGGTACAACAAAGTTACAACAAAGTTACAACAAGGTACAACAAAGTTACAACAAGGTACAACAAGGTACAACAAAGTTACAACAAGGTACAACAAGGTATAAGGTACAACAAGGTACAACAAAGTTACAACAAGGTACAACAAGGTATAAGGTACAACAAGGTACAACAAAGTTACAACAAGGTACAGCAAGGTACATCAAGGTACATCAAGGTACATCAAAGGTACAACAAGGTACAACAAAGTTACAACAAGGTACAACAAAGGTACAACAAGTTACAACAAGGTACAACAAGTTACAACAAGGTACAACAAAGTTACAACAAGGTCCAACAAGTTACAACAAGGTACATCAAAGTTACATCAAAGGTACAACAAGGTACAACAAGTTACAACAAGTTACAACAAGGTACAACAAGTTACAACAAGGTATAAGGTACAACAAGTTACAACAAGTTACAACAAGGTACAACAAGTTACAACAAGGTATAAGGTACAACAAGTTACAACAAGGTACACCAAGGTATAAGGTACAACAAGGTACAACGAGGTACAACAAAGGTACATCAAGGTACAACAAGTTACAACAAGGTCCAACAAGTTACAACAAGGTACATCAAAGTTACATCAAAGGTACAACAAGGTACAACAAGTTACAACAAGGTATAAGGTACAACAAAGTTACAACAAGGTATAAGGTACAACAAAGTTACAACAAGGTACAACAAGGTATAAGGTACAACAAAGTTACAACAAGGTATAAGGTACAACAAGTTACAACAAGGTACAACAAGGTACAACAAGTTACAACAAGGTACAACAAGGTACAACAAGTTACAACAAGGTATAAGGTACAACAAAGTTACAACAAGGTACAACAAGGTATAAGGTACAACAAAGTTCAACAAGGTATAACAAAGTTACAACAAAGTTACAACAAGTTACAACAAGTTACAACAAGGTCCAACAAGGTCCAACAAGGTACATCAAAGTTACAACAAAGTTACAACAAGTTACAACAAGGTCCAACAAGGTCCAACAAGTTACAACAAGGTACATCAAAGTTACAACAAGGTACAACAAAGGTTAAATTATTATTATTATAATTATCATTATTAACAGAACTATTATCGTACAACAACGCTACAGCAACAGCACTTATTAGAAAATTCCACTTTGTGACTGAATGCACTTTTTTTTTTTTTCAAAACCAATTCTCGTTGTAAATTTGTGTGGGGTAGGTACAGATTTGTCTAAATCAAGACAACAAGTCGTTCCACGCAAAATCATATCTAGAATTTTCAAGTGTAAGTCCTACAATTGAATTTAAGTCCTACAATTTTAAGTATGTAGAATTTAAGTCCTCCGGACAAAGGTTTAACTTCTTGAAAGGGTGGTGCTGTTAGGCAAGAGGAACTCACTAAGGTCATGAGGTCAGTGGTTAGTATTGTGTTGGGGGAGAGGAACTCACTAAGGTCATGAGGTCAGTGGTTAGTATTGTGTTAGGCGAGAGGAACTCACTAAGGTCATGAGGTCAGTGGTTAGTATTGTGTTAGGCGAGAGGAACTCACTAAGGTCATGAGGTCAGTGGTTAGTATTGTGTTGTGAGAGAGGAACTCACTAAGGTCATGAGGTCAGTGGTTAGTATTGTGTTGGGAGAGAGGAACTCACTAAGGTCATGAGGTCAGTGGTTAGTATTGTGTTAGGCGAGAGGAACTCACTAAGGTCATGAGGTCAGTGGTTAGTATTGTGTTAGGCGAGAGGAACTCACTAAGGTCATGAGGTCAGTGGTTAGTATTGTGTTGGGAGAGAGGAACTCACTAAGGTCATGAGGTCAGTGGTGAGTATTGTGTTAGGAGAGAGGAACTCAATAAGGTCATGAGGTCAGTGGTTAGTATTGTGTTGGGAGAAAGGAACTCACTAAGGTCATGAGGTCAGTGGTGAGTATTGTGTTGGGAGAGAGGAACTCAATAAGGTCATGAGGTCAGTGGTTAGTATTGTGTTAGGCGAGAGGAACTCACTAAGGTCATGAGGTCAGTGGTTAGTATTGTGTTGGGAGAGATGAACTCACTAAGGTCATGAGGTCAGTGGTTAGTATTGTGTTGGGAGAGAGGAACTCACTAAGGTCATGAGGTCAGTGGTTAGTATTGTGTTGGGAGAGAGGAACTTACTAAGGTCATGAGGTCAGTGGTGAGTATTGTGTTGGGAGAGAGGAACTCACTAAAGTCATGAGGTCAGTGGTTAGTATTGTGTTGGGAGAGAGGAACTCACTAAGGTCATGAGGTCATTGGTTAGTATGTGTTGGGAGAGAGGAACTCAATAAGGTCATGAGGTCAGTGGTTAGTATTGTGTTGGGAGAGAGGAACTCACTAAGGTCATGAGGTCAGTGGTTAGTATTGTGTTGGGAGAGAGGAACTCACTAAGGTCATGAGGTCAGTGGTTAGTATTGTGTTAGGCGAGAGGAACTCACTAAGGTCATGAGGTCAGTGGTTAGTATTGTGTTGGGAGAGAGGAAGTCACTAAGGTCATGAGGTCAGTGGTTAGTATTGTGTTGGGAGAGAGGAACTCACTAAGGTCATGAGGTCAGTGGTTAGTATTGTGTTGGGAGAGAGGAACTCACTAAGGTCATGAGGTCAGTGGTTAGTATTGTGTTGGGAGAGAGGAACTCAATAAGGTCATGAGGTCAGTGGTTAGTATTGTGTTAGGCGAGAGGAACTCACTAAGGTCATGAGGTCAGTGGTTAGTATTGTGTTAGGCGAGAGGAACTCACTAAGGTCATGAGGTCAGTGGTTAGTTTTGTGTTGGGAGAGAGGAACTCACTAAGGTCATGAGGTCAGTGGTTAGTATTGTGTTGGGAGAGAGGAACTCACTAAGGTCATGAGGTCAGTGGTTAGTATTGTGTTGGGAGAGAGGAACTCACTAAGGTCATGAGGTCAGTGGTTAGTATTGTGTTGGGAGAGAGGAACTCACTAAGGTCATGAGGTCAGTGGTTAGTTTTGTGTTGGGAGAGAGGAACTCACTAAGGTCATGAGGTCAGTGGTTAGTATTGTGTTGGGAGAGAGGAACTCACTAAGGTCATGAGGTCAGTGGTTAGTATTGTGTTGGGAGACAGGAACTCACTAAGGTCATGAGGTCAGTGGTTAGTATTGTGTTGGGAGACAGGAACTCACTAAGGTCATGAGGTCAGTGGTTAGTATTGTGTTGGGAGAGAGGAACTCACTAAGGTCATGAGGTCAGTGGTGAGTATTGTGTTGGGAGAGAGGAACTCAATAAGGTCATGAGGTCAGTGGTTAGTATTGTGTTAGGCGAGAGGAACTCACTAAGGTCATGAGGTCAGTGGTTAGTATTGTGTTGGGAGAGATGAACTCACTAAGGTCATGAGGTCAGTGGTTAGTATTGTGTTGGGAGAGAGGAACTCACTAAGGTCATGAGGTCAGTGGTTAGTATTGTGTTGGGAGAGAGGAACTTACTAAGGTCATGAGGTCAGTGGTGAGTATTGTGTTGGGAGAGAGGAACTCACTAAAGTCATGAGGTCAGTGGTTAGTATTGTGTTGGGAGAGAGGAACTCACTAAGGTCATGAGGTCATTGGTTAGTATGTGTTGGGAGAGAGGAACTCAATAAGGTCATGAGGTCAGTGGTTAGTATTGTGTTGGGAGAGAGGAACTCACTAAGGTCATGAGGTCAGTGGTTAGTATTGTGTTGGGAGAGAAACTCACTAAGGTCATGAGGTCAGTGGTTAGTATTGTGTTAGGCGAGAGGAACTCACTAAGGTCATGAGGTCAGTGGTTAGTATTGTGTTGGGAGAGAGGAACTCACTAAGGTCATGAGGTCAGTGGTTAGTATTGTGTTGGGAGAGAGGAACTCACTAAGGTCATGAGGTCAGTGGTTAGTATTGTGTTGGGAGAGAGGAACTCACTAAGGTCATGAGGTCAGTGGTTAGTTTTGTGTTGGGAGAGAGGAACTCACTAAGGTCATGAGGTCAGTGGTTAGTATTGTGTTGGGAGAGAGGAACTCACTAAGGTCATGAGGTCAGTGGTTAGTATTGTGTTGGGAGACAGGAACTCACTAAGGTCATGAGGTCAGTGGTTAGTATTGTGTTGGGAGACAGGAACTCACTAAGGTCATGAGGTCAGTGGTTAGTATTGTGTTGGGAGAGAGGAACTCACTAAGGTCATGAGGTCAGTGGATAGTATTGTGTTGGGAGAGAGGAACTCACTAAGGTCATGAGGTCAGTGGTTAGTATTGTGTTGGGAGAGAGGAACTCACTACGGTCATGAGGTCAGTGGTTAGTATTGTGTTGGGAGAGAGGAACTCACTAAGGTCATGAGGTCAGTGGATAGTATTGTGTTGGGAGAGAGGAACTCACTAAGGTCATGAGGTCAGTGGTTAGTATTGTGTTGGGAGAGAGGAACTCACTAAGGTCATGAGGTCAGTGGTTAGTATTGTGTTGGGAGACAGGAACTCACTAAGGTCATGAGGTCAGTGGTTAGTATTGTATTTTATTCATGTCCATCTTGATTTTGTTTTATCTTATTTTTATATTAATTTGATAAGAACTTTGAACTACATTTGTGGTAAGAAAGTAGCTATATTACAACGAGCGTTGGACTAGTGACCGGAAGGTTGCAAGTTCAAACCCCCGAGCTGACAAGGTACAAATCTGTCGTTCTGCCCCTGAACAGGCAGTTAACCCATTGTTCCTAGGCCGTCATTGAAAATAAGAATTTGTTCTTAATTAACTGACTTGCCTGGTTAAATAAAGGTAAATAAAAGATATATATATATATTTTAAAAAAGTTTAATTGATTGATATTACCAGTCCTAACAGGAGATTGATTGATATTACCAGTCCTAACAGGAGATTGATTGATTGATTGATTGATATTACCAGTCCTAACAGGAGATTGATTGATTGATTGATTGATTGATATTACCAGTCCTAACAGGAGATTGATTGATATTACCAGTCCTAACAGGAGATTGATTGATATTACCAGTCCTAACAGAAGATTGATTGATTGATATTACCAGTCCTAACAGGAGATTGATTGATTGATATTACCAGTCCTAACAGGAGATTGATTGATTGATATTACCAGTCCTAACAGGAGATTGATTGATTGATATTACCAGTCCTAACAGGAGATTGATTGATTGATATTACCAGTCCTAACAGGAGATTGATTGATTGATATTACCAGTCCTAACAGGAGATTGATTGATATTACCAGTCCTAACAGGATATTGATTGATATTACCAGTCCTAACAGGAGATTGATTGATAATACCAGTCCTAACAGGAGATTGATTGATAATACCAGTCCTAACAGGAGATTGATTGATTGATAATACCAGTCCTAACAGGAGATTGATTGATTGATAATACCAGTCCTAACAGGAGATTGATTGATTGATAATACCAGTCCTAACAGGAGATTGATTGATATTACCAGTCCTAACAGGAGATTGATTGATATTACCAGTCCTAACAGGAGAATGATTGATTGATATTACCAGTCCTTACAGGAGATTGATTGATTGATATTACCAGTCCTAACAGGAGAATGATTGATTGATATTACCAGTCCTAACAGGAGAATGATTGATTGATATTACCAGTCCTAACAGGAGAATGATTGATTGATATTACCAGTCCTTACAGGAGAATGATTGATTGATATTACCAGTCCTTACAGGAGATTGATTGATTGATATCACCAGTCCTTACAGGAGATTGATTGATATCACCAGTCCTAACAGGAGAATGATTGATTGATATTACCAGTCCTAACAGGAGAATGATTGATTGATATTACCAGTCCTACACAGGAGATTGATTGATTGATATTACCAGTCCTTACAGGAGATTGATTGATATTACCAGTCCTAACAGAAGATTGATTGATTGATATTACCAGTCCTCACAGGAGATTGATTGATTGATATCACCAGTCCTAACAGGAGATTGATTGATTGATATTACCAGTCCTAACAGAAGATTGATTGATTGATATCACCAGTCCTAACAGGAGAATGATTGATATCACCAGTCCTAACAGGAGAATGATTGATATCACCAGTCCTTACAGGAGATTGATTGATATTACCAGTCCTAACAGGAGAATGATTGATTGATATTACCAGTCCTCACAGGAGATTGATTGATTGATATTACCAGTCCTAACAGGAGATTGATTGATATTACCAGTCCTAACAGGAGATTGATTGATTGATATTACCAGTCCTTACAGGAGATTGATTGATTGATATCACCAGTCCTAACAGGAGATTGATTGATTGATATTACCAGTCCTAACAGGATATTGATTGATATTACCAGTCCTAACAGGAGATTGATTGATTGATATTACCAGTCCTAACAGAAGATTGATTGATTGATATTACCAGTCCTAACAGGAGATTGATTGATTGATATTACCAGTCCTAACAGGATATTGATTGATATTACCAGTCCTAACAGGAGATTGATTGATTGATATTACCAGTCCTAACAGAAGATTGATTGATTGATATTACCAGTCCTAACAGGAGAATGATTGATTGATATTACCAGTCCTCACAGGAGATTGATTGATTGATATCACCAGTCCTAACAGGAGAATGATTGATATCACCAGTCCTAACAGGAGATTGATTGATTGATATCACCAGTCCTAACAGGAGAATGATTGATATTACCAGTCCTAACAGGAGAATGATTGATTGATATTACCAGTCCTAACAGGAGATTGATTGATATCACCAGTCCTTACAGGAGAATGATTGATATCACCAGTCCTTACAGGAGAATGATTGATTGATATTACCAGTCCTAACAGGAGAATGATTGATATCACCAGTCCTTACAGGAGAATGATTGATTGATATCACCAGTCCTTACAGGAGAATGATTGATTGATATTACCAGTCCTAACAGGAGAATGATTGATATCACCAGTCCTTACAGGAGATTGATTGATTGATATCACCAGTCCTTACAGGAGATTGATTGATATCACCAGTCCTAACAGGAGAATGATTGATTGATATCACCAGTCCTAACAGGAGATTGATTGATTGATATCACCAGTCCTAACAGGAGATTGATTGATTGATAATACCAGTCCTAACAGGAGATTGATTGATTGATATTACCAGTCCTAACAGGAGATTGATTGATATTACCAGTCCTAACAGGAGATTGATTGATTGATTGATTGATTGATATTACCAGTCCTAACAGGAGATTGATTGATATTACCAGTCCTAACAGGAGATTGATTGATTGATATTACCAGTCCTAACAGGAGATTGATTGATATTACCAGTCCTAACAGGAGATTGATTGATTGATATTACCAGTCCTAACAGGAGATTGATTGATTGATATTACCAGTCCTAACAGGAGATTGATTGATATTACCAGTCCTAACAGGAGATTGATTGATTGATATTACCAGTCCTAACAGGAGATTGATTGATTGATATTACCAGTCCTAACAGGAGATTGATTGATATTACCAGTCCTTACAGGAGATTGATTGATTGATATCACCAGTCCTAACAGGAGAATGATTGATTGATATTACCAGTCCTTACAGGAGATTGATTGATTGATATTACCAGTCCTCACAGGAGATTGATTGATTGATATTACCAGTCCTTACAGGAGATTGATTGATTGATATTACCAGTCCTAACAGGAGATTGATTGATTGATATTACCAGTCCTAACAGGAGAATGATTGATTGATATTACCAGTCCTTACAGGAGATTGATTGATTGATATTACCAGTCCTAACAGGAGATTGATTGATTGATATTACCAGTCCTCACAGGAGATTGATTGATTGATATTACCAGTCCTAACAGGAGATTGATTGATTGATATTACCAGTCCTAACAGGAGATTGATTGATATTACCAGTCCTAACAGGAGATTGATTGATATTACCAGTCCTTACAGGAGATTGATTGATTGATATCACCAGTCCTAACAGGAGAATGATTGATTGATATTACCAGTCCTCACAGGAGATTGATTGATTGATATTACCAGTCCTCACAGGATAACCAGGGAGATTGATTGATATTACCAGTCCTAACAGGAGATTGATTGATTGATAATACCAGTCCTAACAGGAGATTGATTGATATTACCAGTCCTAACAGGAGATTGATTGATTGATAATACCAGTCCTCACAGGAGATTGATTGATTGATATTACCAGTGGGATTGATTGATTGATACAAAGGAGATAATTGATTGATATTACCAGGACAGTAACAGGAGATTGATTGATTGATATTACAGTAACAGGAGAGATAATTGATTGATATTACCAGTCAGTAACAGGAGGATTGATGGTGTTACCAGTGGGGGACAGTAACAGGAGATTGATGGATTGTTAATGGGGTCCTTACAGGAGATTGATAATTGGTGTTAGTGGGGATTGACAGTCCTAACAGGAGATTGATTGATATTACCAGTCCTAACAGGAGATTGATTGATTGATATTACCAGTCCTTACAGGAGATTGATTGATAGTGGGGGGACAGTACACAAGGGATAATGGTGTTAGTGGGGGGACAGTACAGGAGGGATAATGGTGTTAGTGGGGGGACAGTACAGGAGAGATAATGGTGTTAGTGGGGGGACATTACAGGAGAGATAATGGTGTTAGTGGGGGGACAGTACAGGAGGGCTAATGTTAGTGGGGTGAGAGATAAATAACAGGAGTTAGAATGCAAATGGAGGTCCATTTCTCTCAATGAGGAGATGGAATGTATGGATTAGACCTTTCTACCCCTGGGACTCCACACGTTCACTGGTTAAGTAGACTGGTTAAGGACAAGGGATGTGCAGAAGATGTTTACATTTACATTTAAGTCATTTAGCAGACACTCTTATCCAGAGCGACTTACAAATTGGTGCATACACCTTATGACATCCAGTGGAACAGCCACTTTACAATAGTGTATCTAAATCTTTTAGGGGAGGGGTGAGAAGGATTACTTACCTATCCTAGATATTCCTTGAAGAGGTGGGGTTTCAGGTGTCTCCGGAAGGTGGTGATTGACTCCGCTGTCCTGGCGTCGTGAGGAGTTTGTTCCACCATTGGGGGCCAGAGCAGCGAACAGTTTTGACTGGGCTGAGCGGGAACTGTACTTCCTCAGTGGTAGGGAGGCGAGCAGGCCAGAGGTGGATGAACGCAGTGCCCTTGTTTGGGTGTAGGGCCTGATCAGAGCCTGGAGGTACTGAGGTGCCGTTCCCCTCACAGCTCCGTAGGCAAGCACCATGGTCTTGTAGCGGATGCGAGCTTCAACTGGAAGCCAGTGGAGAGAGCGGAGGAGCGGGGTGACGTGAGAGAACTTGGGAAGGTTGAACACCAGACGGGCTGCGGCGTTCTGGATGAGTTGTAGGGGTTTAATGGCACAGGCAGGGAGCCCAGCCAACAGCGAGTTGCAGTAATCAAGACGGGAGATGACAAGTGCCTGGATTAGGACCTGCGCCGCTTCCTGTGTGAGGCAGGGTCGTACTCTGCGGATGTTGTAGAGCATGAACCTACAGGAACGGGACACCGCCTTGATGTTAGTTGAGAACGCCAGGGTGTTGTCCAGGATCACGCCAAGGTTCTTAGCGCTCTGGGAGGAGGACACAATGGAGTTGTCAACCGTGATGGCGAGATCATGGAACGGGCAGTCCTTCCCCGGGAGGAAGAGGAGCTCCGTCTTGCTGAGGTTCAGCTTGAGGTGGTGATCCGTCATCCACACTGATATGTATGCCAGACATGCATGGTCATCAGAAGGGGGAAAGGAGAAGATTAATTGTGTGTCGTCTGCATAGCAATGATAGGAGAGACCATGTGAGGTTATGACAGAGCCAAGTGACTTGGTGTATAGCGAGAATAAGAGAGGGCCTAGAACAGAGCCCTGGGGGACACCAGTGGTGAGAGCGCGTGGTGAGGAGATTCTCGCCACGCCACCTGGTATGAGCGACCTGTCAGGTAGGACGCAATCAAGCGTGGGCCGCGCCGGAGATGCCCAACTCGGAGAGGGTGGAGAGGAGGATCTGATGGTTCACAGTATCGAAGGCAGCCGATAGGTCTAGAAGGATGAGAGCAGAGGAGAGAGAGTTAGCTTTAGCAGTGCGGAGCGCCTCCGTGATACAGAGAAGAGCAGTCTCAGTTGAATGACTAGTCTTGAAACCTGACTGATTTGGATCAAGAAGGTCATTCTGAGAGAGATAGCGGTAGAGCTGGCCAAGAACGCACGCTCAAGAGTTTTGGAGAGAAAGAGAGAAGGGGATACTGGTCTGTAGTTGTTGACATCGGAGGGATCGAGTGTAGGTTTTTTCAGAAGGGGTGCAACTCTCGCTCTCTTGAAGACGGAAGGGACGTAGCCAGCGGTCAGGGATTAGTTGATGAGCGAGGTGAGGTAAGGGAGAAGGTCTCCGGAAATGGTCTGGAGAAGAGAGGAGGGGATAGGGTCAAGCGGGCAGGTTGTTGGGCGGCCGGCCGTCACAAGACGCGAGATTTCATCTGGAGAGAGGGGAGAAAGAGGTCAGAGCATAGGGTAGGGCAGTGTGAGCAGAACCAGCGGTGTCGTTTGACTTAGCAAACGAGGATCGGATGTCGTCGACCTTCTTTTCAAAATGGTTGACAAGTCATCTGCAGAGAGGGAGGGGGGATTCAGGAGGGAGGAGAAGGTGGCAAAGAGCTTCCTAGGGTTAGAGGCAGATGCTTGGAATTTAGAATGGTAGAAAGTGGCTTTAGCAGCAGAGACAGAGGAGGAAAATGTAGAGGGAGGGAGTGAAAGGATGCCAGGTCCACAGGAGGCGAGTTTTCCTCCATTTCCGCTCGGCTGCCCGGAGCCCTGTTCTGTGAGCTCGCAATGAGTCGTCGAGCCACGGAGCGGGAGGGGAGGACCGAGCCGGCCTGGAGGATAGGGGACATAGAGAGTCAAAGGATGCAGAAAGGGAGGAGAGGAGGGTTGAGGAGGCAGAATCAGGAGATAGGTTGGAGAAAGTTTGAGCAGAGGGAAGAGATGATAGGATGGAAGAGGAGAGAGTAGCGGGAGAGAGAGCGAAGGTTGGGACGCGCGATACCATCCGAGTAGGGGCAGTGTGGGAAGTGTTGGATGAGAGCGAGAGGAAAAGGATACAAGGTAGTGGTCGGAGACTTGGAGGGAGTTGCAATGAGGTTAGTGGAAGAACAGCATCTAGTAAAGATGAGGTCAAGCGTATTGCCTGCCTTGTGAGTAGGGGGGAGGTGAGAGGGGTGAGGTCAAAAGAGGAGAGGAGTGGAAAGAAGGAGGCAGAGAGGAATGAGTCAAAGGTAGACGTGGGGAGGTTAAAGTCGCCCAGAACTGTGAGAGGTGAGCCGTCCTCAGGAAAGGAGCTTATCAAGGCATCAAGCTCATTGATGAACTCTCAAGGGAACCTGGAGGGCGATAAATGATAAGGATGTTAAGCTTGCAAGGGCTAGTAACTGTGACAGCATGGAATTCAAAGGAGGCGATAGACAGATGGGTAAGGGAGAAAAGAGAGAAAGACCACTTGGGAGAGATGAGGATCCCGGTGCCACCACCCCGCTGACCAGAAGCTCTCGGGGTGTGCGAGAACACGTGGGCGGACGAGGAGAGAGCAGTAGGAGTAGCAGTGTTATCTGTGGTGATCCATGTTTCCGTCAGTGCCAAGAAGTTGAGGACTGGAGGGAGGCATAGGCTGAGATGAACTCTGCCTTGTTGGCCGCAGATCGGCAGTTCCAGAGGCTACCGGAGACCTGGAACTCCACGTGGGTCGTACGCGCTGGGACCACCAGATTAGGGTGGCTGCGGCCACGCGGTGGGAGCGTTTGTATGGTCTGTGCAGAGAGGAGAGAACAGGGATAGACAGACACATAGTTGACAGGCTACAGAAGAGGCTACGCTAATGCAAGGAGATTGGAATGACAAGTGGACTACACGTCTCGAATGTTCAGAAAGTTAAGCTTACGTAGGAAGAATCTTATTTACTAAAATGATTAAAATGATACAGTACTGCTGAAGTAGGCTAGCTGGCAGTAGCTGCGTTATTGACACTACACTAATCAAGTCGTTCCGTTGAGTGTAATAGTTTCTACAGTGCTACTATTCGGGGCTAGCTGGCTAGCTAGCAGTGTTGTTTACGTTACGTTGCGTTAAAGAACGACAATAGCTGGCTAGCTAACCTAGGAAATCGCTCTAGACTACACAATTATCTTTGAAACAAAGACGGCTATGTAGCTAGCTATGTAGCTAGCTACGATCAAACAAATCAAACCGTTGTACTGTAATGAAATGAAATGAAAATGTGATACTACCTGACCGGGTTGTTGAATTGATTCAGTAGACGTGTGTGTGGTGACGTTGGCTAGCTGTTAGCTGTTAGCTGTTGGCTAGCTAGCAGAGTCTCCTACGTTAAGGACGACAAATAGCTGGCTAGCGAACCTCAGTGAATTAAGATAATCACTCCAAGACTACACACTCTAAACAACACATTTTGAAACAAAGACAGCTATGTAGCTAGCTAACACTAAACTAATAAAGTCATTCAGTTGAGTGAATAGCACTACAGTGATGCTAATCTGTGGGCGTTAGCTAGCGTTTGCTAGCTCCTGGGCGAATAGCAGTGAAGGCTACGTTAGGGCGACGAAATACGATAATTATGCAATTATCTCTGATACAAGGACGGCTATGTAGCTAGCTAAGAAGAAATTGCTAAGATTATACAAATCAACCGTTGTACTATAATGAAATGTAATGAAAAGTTATACAACCTGCGGAGCGAAGAGTGCGATGCGATGCGATGCGACCGCCCGCTCCAACCCATTCGAAATAGAAATGTTGTTGTTGTTCAATTGGCAACTAGGTCTATATATATCACAGTCTACCCCAGACCACCAGCCATTAGGTCTATATATATCACAGTCTACCCCAGACCACCAGCCATTAGGTCTATATATATCACAGTCTACCCCAGACCACCAGCCATTAGGTCTATATATATCACAGTCTACCCCAGACCACCAGCCATTAGGTCTATATATATCACAGTCTACCCCAGACCACCAGCCGCTTGGTTCCCATATTAGTTGAGAGTTTGATATATCGCACACACTCACACAGCCTTGATAACTCACAGCGAGGATGCCGGTCCCCCAGAGCGCCGGGATAAAGAAGCAGGGACGGAGAAGATAAATCTGGGAGCCGTTGGGCTGAAAGGAGGAACAGGTCTGCTCTCACACTCCTCCATTCACCCTGCAGGAACGATAGATGGCCCTCAATCAGTCTTCAACAGTGGTCCGTTGAACTTCCTGGACCCTCCCTTCTCTACAGGTCGTACAGGCTCTGTAACTCACACATGCACTGGGAAAATGAGGGAGAGAAAGAGAGAGAGGGAGAGAGGGAGACAGAGAGGGAGAAAGAGACAGAGAGTGGGAGTGGAGGGACACAGAGAGGGGGAGACAGACAGAAGAGGAGAGATTGAGGGGAGAGAGACAGAGAGGGAGAGAGAGAGACAGAGGTGGAGGGAGATAGAGAGGGGAGGAGACAGAGACGGGGAGGGAGACAGAGAGGGGGAGAGGAGACAGAGAGGTGGAGGGAGACAGAGAGGAGAGGAGAGGAGAGACAGCGAGGAGAGAGACAGAGAGGTGGAGGGAGACAGAGAGGTGGAGGGAGACAGAGAGGTGGAGGGAGACAGAGAGGTGGAGGGAGACAGAGAGGTGGAGGGAGACAGAGAGGTGGAGGGAGACAGAGAGGTGGAGGGAGACAGAGAGGTGGAGGGAGACAGAGAGGTGGAGGGAGACAGAGAGGTGGAGGGAGACAGAGAGGTGGAGGGAGATAGAGAGGGGGAGGGAGACAGAGAGGTGGAGGGAGACAGAGAGGTGGAGGGAGACAGAGAGGTGGAGGGAGACAGAGAGGTGGAGGGAGATAGAGAGGTGGAGGGAGACAGAGAGGTGGAGGGAGATAGAGAGGAGAGGAGAGGGAGAGACAGCGGGGAGAGAGACAGAGAGGTGGAGGGAGACAGAGAGGAGAGGAGAGGGAGAGACAGCAAGGAGAGAGACAGAGAGGTGGAGGGAGACAGAGAGGGGAGGAGACAGAGAGGTGGAGGGAGACAGAGAGGGGGAGGGAGACAGAGAGGTGGAGGAGACAGAGAGAGGAGGAGAGGGAGAGACAGCGAGGAGAGAGACAGAGAGGTGGAGGGAGACAGAGAGGAGAGGAGAGGGAGAGACAGCGAGGGAGAGAGACAGAGAGGTGGAGGGAGACAGAGAGGGGGAGGGAGACAGAGAGGTGGAGGGAGACAGAGAGGAGAGGGAGGGGAGAGACAGCGAGGATAGAGACAGAGAGGTGGAGGGAGACAGAGAGGGGGAGGGAGACAGAGAGGTGGAGGGAGACAGAGAGGGGAGGGAGACAGAGAGGTGGAGGGAGACAGAGAGGGGGGAGGAGACAGAGAGGTGGAGGGAGACAGAGAGGAGAGGAGAGGGAGAGACAGTGAGGGAGAGAGACAGAGAGGTGGAGGGAGACAGAGAGGGGAGGGAGACAGAGAGGGGGGGGAGACAGAGAGGGGAGGGAGACAGAGACGGGGAGGAGACAGAGAGGTGGAGGGAGACAGAGAGGGGAGGGAGACAGAGAGGGGAGGGAGACAGAGAGGTGGAGGGAGACAGAGAGGAGAGTAGAGGGAGAGACAGCGAGGGAGAGAGACAGAGAGGTGGAGGGAGACAGAGAGGAGGAGAGAGGGAGAGACAGCGAGGGAGAGAGACAGAGAGGTGGAGGGGAGACAGAGAGGGGAGGGAGACAGAGAGGTGGAGGGAGACAGAGAGGGGAGGGAGACAGAGAGGTGGAGGGAGACAGAGAGGGGGAGGGAGACAGAGACGGGGAGGGAGACAGAGACGGGGAGGGAGACAGAGAGGAGAGGAGAGGGAGAGACAGCGAGGAGAGAGAGACAGCGAGGGAGAGAGAGACAGAGGTGGAGGGAGATAGAGAGGGCAGGGAGACCGAGAGGAGAGTGAGGCAGAGAGGAGAGGGAGAGAGGAACAGAGGTGGAGGGAGAGAGAGAGTGGAGGGAGATAGAGAGGTGGAGGGAGACAGAGAGGGAGATCGAGAGGTGGAGACAGACAGAAGAGGGAGAGACAGCGAGGAGAGAGAGAGACAGAGAGGTGGAGGAGATAGAGGTGGAGGGAGACAGAGAGGTGGAGACAGACAGAAGAGGGAGAGACAGCGAGGGAGAGAGAGACAGAGAGGAGAGGGAGAGGAACAGAGAGGTGGAGGGAGATAGAGGTGGAGGGAGACAGAGAGGTGGAGACAGACAGGAGAGGGAGAGACAGCGAGGAGAGAGAGACAGAGAGGTGGAGGGAGACAGAGAGAGAGAGACAGAGAGGTGGAGGGAGATAGAGAGGTGGAGGGAGACAGAGAGGTGGAGACAGACAGGAGAGGGAGAGAGAGATAGAGAGGAGAGGGAGAGATAGAGAGGAGAGGGAGAGATAGAGAGGAGAGGGAGAGATAGAGGGAGAGGGAGAGACAGCGAGGGAGAGAGATAGAGAGGAGAGGGAGAGAGGAGCAGAATGAGATAAATGCTTTTAAGTGACCTGACGTAACTTTCCTTTTTGCCTTGTTGTTCCTATCTGTTTCTTTTGTATGTTGAATGTGTTATTGTAGGACGTTTAAGAGTCATGTGTGTGTGTGTGCATGCATGTGTGTGTGTGTGTGTGCATGCATGTGTGTGTGTGTGCATGCATGTGTGTGCGTTGTGCGTGTGTGTGCGTGTGTGATTGTCTGCATTGTCCTGGGCACCTCTGGTGTCTCCCTGGTCCTATTGAGCAGTGCTGATTAACTCACACATGTAAGATACTAAATTAAAGCTACACTTGTTGTGAATCCAGCCAACATGGCAGATTTTAAAAAGGCTTTTCGGCAAAAGCATAAGAAGCTGTTATCTGATGATATCACAACAGTAAACAAAGATGGTAGCATATTTAAACCCTGCAGGCGCTACACAAAATGCAGAAATAAAATATAAAACATGCCTTACCTTTGACAAGCTTCTTTTGTTGGCACTCCAATATGTCCCATAAACATCACAATTGGTCCTTTTGTTCGATCAATTCCATCGATATATATCCAAAATGTCCATTTATGTGGCCGGTTTGATCCAGAAAAAAACAGCTTCCAAATCGCTCAACGTCACTACAAAATATCTCAAAAGTTGCCAAAAAACTTTGCCAAAACATTTCAAACTATTTTTGTAATACAACTTTAGGTATTTTTAAACGTTAATAATCGATCAAATTGAAGACGGATCTATCAGGAAGACAACAAACCAAGCTACTTTTCAAGTCTTGGGCAACTCTCAACAGTGTTACTCAGTTCCTAGATGGCCGTACTTCTTCATTGTACAAATGAATAACCTCAACCAAATTCCAAAGACTGGTGACATCCAGTGGAAGCGGTAGGAACTGAATACAGGTTCCTAAGAAATATAGTTTCCCAATGAGAACTCACTGAACAGACAGAGACCTAAAATAAATAAAATAATAATAATGATAATATGCATATCTTATATTCTTGGCATGAGTTGAAATCGGGCACGCTATTGGGCATGCTATTTATCCAAAAGTGAAAATGCTGCCCCCTATACCAAAAGTGAAAATGCTGCCCACTATACCTTAATTAAGAAGTTAATTCTCGCTCAAAAAACTCCTGTGGCTTATTTTTCAAATTAGCATGTTTCGTTTCATTGAGTTGTGAGATAGTACTTTTTTCACATATAACACACTGTGGCTGAGGAAAGGCACTACTCCCAATATAAGTGAACCCCAAATCAATGTTGTTCTCATCATATTCGCTCCTCTTCGATGGTTCAACGTCCCTGTCTGTTGTTGGGTGCTTTCCCAGGTAAGGGAGCAGTAGCTTGTGCTTTCCCAGGTAAGGGAGCAGTAGCTTGGTGTTTTCCCAGGTAAGGGAGCAGTAGCTTGGTGCTTTCCCAGGTAAGGGGCAGTAGCTTGGTGCTTTCCCAGGTAAGGGGCAGTAGCTTGGTGTTTTCCCAGCTAAGGGAGCAGTAGCTTGGTGCTTTCCCAGGTAAGGGAGCAGTAGCTTGGTGCTTTCCCAGGTAAGGGAGCAGTAGCTTGGTGCTTTCCCAGGTAAGGGGCAGTAGCTTGGTGCTTTCCCAGGTAAGGGGAGTAGCTGGTGCTTTCCCAGGTAAGGGAGCAGTAGCTTGGTGCTTTCCCAGGTAAGGGAGCAGTAGCTTGGTGCTTTCCCAGGTAAGGGAGCAGTAGCTTGGTGTTTTCCCAGGTAAGGGGGCAGTAGCTTGGTGTTTTCCCAGGTAAGGGGGCAGTAGCTTGGTGCTTTCCCAGGTAAGGGGGCAGTAGCTTGGTGCTTTCCCAGGTAAGGGGGCAGTAGCTTGGTGCTTTCCCAGGTAAGGGAGCAGTAGCTTGGTGTTTTCCCAGGTAAGGGAGCAGTAGCTTGGTGCTTTCCCAGGTAAGGGAGCAGTAGCTTGGTGCTTTCCCAGGTAAGGGGCAGTAGCTTGGTGCTTTCCCAGGTAAGGGAGCAGTAGCTTGGTGCTTTCCCAGGTAAGGGGGGCAGTAGCTTGGTGCTTTCCCAGGTAAGGGAGCAGTAGCTTGGTGTTTTCCCAGGTAAGGGGGGCTGTAGCTTGGTGCTTTCCCAGGTAAGGGAGCAGTAGCTTGGTGTTTTCCCTGGTAAGGGAGCAGTAGCTTGGTGCTTTCCTGGGTAAGGGGACAGTAGCTTGGTGTTTTCCCAGGTAAGGGGGGCAGTAGATTGGTGCTTTCCCAGGTAAGGGGGCAGTAGCTTTGTGTTTTCCCTGGTAAGGGGGCAGTAGCTTGGTGCTTTCCCAGGTAAGGGGCAGTAGCTTGGTGCTTTCCCAGGTAAGGGGGCAGTAGCTTGGTGCTTTCCCAGGTAAGGGAGCAGTAGATTGGTGCTTTCCCGGGTAAGGGAGCAGTAGATTGGTGCTTTCCCAGGTAAGGGGGCAGTAGCTTGGTGCTTTCCCAGGTAAGGGGGCAGTAGCTTGGTGCTTTCCCGGGTAAGGGGGCAGTAGCTTGGTGCTTTCCCAGGTAAGGGGCAGTAGCTTGGTGTTTTCCCAGGTAAGGGGGCAGTAGCTTGGTGCTTTCCCAGGTAAGGGGCAGTAGCTTGGTGCTTTCCCAGGTAAGGGCCAGTAGCTTGGTGCTTTCCCAGGTAAGGGGCAGTAGCCTGGTGCTTTCCCAGGTAAGGGGCAGTAGCTTGGTGCTTTCCCAGGTAAGGGAATACCCCCTGTATTGGACAAAAATGAATGGCATGTCATTGGCATCGGACAAACCATATACACATTGGCCAATACCACCCAATTCGGCGTTGATTCATCCAAAGTGTATTGCAAATGCCATATGGTAATTGCCAGTTGTAACACTTTAAAAATTCAACAGGGGGCAAATGCGCTCCACCGGGGTTTTTCATATTGGATATGTAACCCAAATTAATGTCAAAAGTAAAATTTTGAAAAAATGAACTTTTTTCAAAAACTTATCACCCCTTAAAAAAGTGCTTTCTGGACCGTTTTTCGAAATTCTTTCGATTTTTTGTCAATTACACATGTGTAAGAACTGTATGAATATACTTTTGTCCAATTTTATTATCATAATTTTTTTAATTTTTTTATATGCGCATAAGGAATATGTTTTGTCCAATTCCAATATGATTTCATAGGAAGTCAAAAGTCAAAAGTCAAAAATGTCAAAATTTTGTAAAAACTTCACACACCCATAAAAAGTGCTTTCTGGACCGTTTTTCGAAATTCTTTCGATTTTTGTCAATTACACATGTGTAAGAACTGTATGAATATACTTTTGTCCAATTTTATTATCATAATTTTTTTTTTTTTTTACATGCGCATAAGGAATATGTTTTGTCCAATTCCAATATGATTTCATAGGAAGTCAAAAGTCAAAAGTCAAAAATGTCAAAATTTTGTAAAAAACTTCACACACCCATAAAAAAGTGCTTTCTGGACCGTTTTTCGAAATTCTTTCGATTTTTTGTCAATTACACATGTGTAAGAACTGTATGAATATACTTTTGTCCAATTTTATTATCATAATTTTTTTTTTTTTTTTACATGCGCATAAGGAATATGTTTTGTCCAATTCCAATATGATTTCATAGGAAGTCAAAAGTCAAAAGTCAAAAATGTCAAAATTTTGTAAAAAACTTCACACACCCTTAAAAAAGTGCTTTCTGGACCGTTTTTTGAAATTCTTTCAATTTTTTGTCAATTACACATGTGTAAGAACTGTATGAATATACTTTTGTCCAATTTTATTATCATATTTTTTTATATATTTTTTTAAATTGTGCATAAGGATTTTTTGTGGGCCAAATGACGTAAGAAATTTGACATGCTCAAAAATCCTGCAGAAATGCAAAATTGACTGGCCTGATGAACTCGGGATGGCCGGGCAGTGATAGTTGTTCCTTTCCATCACTCGTTGTGTTGACTTCATCATGTCCATTTTGTGATGTTTTTTCACTATATAATCATATTGCAAGTGCACGTGCATTTGCAATATGTTTCAATGTGCATTTACCATATGAAATTTGACCTTGCTCAAAAATGCAAAATTGACTGGTCTGATGAACACAGGATGGCCGAGCAGTGATAGTTGTACATTTCCATCACTCGTTGTGTTGATTTCATCATCTCCGTTAGGTGATGTTTTTACACTATAGAATCATATTGCAAATGCACGTGCATTGTTGTGCAACTGGTAACCCAAAAATAAAAATATGGTTGTAAATGCATTTACCGGTCATTCTGATATTAATGCTCGCTATGGGAACACAGGATGGCCGGGCAGTGATAGTTGTACATTTCCATCACTCGTTGTGTTGATTTCATCATGTCCATTAGGTGATGTTTTTACACTATAGAATCATATTGCAAGTGCGCGCATTTGCAATATGTTTCAATGTGCATTTACCATATGAAATTTGACATGCTCAAAAATGCAAAATTGACTGGTCTGATGGACACAGGATGGCCGAGCAGTGATAGTTGTACATTTCCATCACTCGTTGTGTTGATTTCATCATGTCCATTAGGTGATGTTTTTCACTATAGAATCATATTGCAAGTGCACGCGCATTTGCAATATGTTTCAATGTGCATTTACCATATGAAATTTGACATGCTCAAAAATGCAAAATTGACTGGTCTGATGAACACAGGATGGCTGAGCAGTGATAGTTGTACATTTCCATCACCTGTTGTGTTGATTTCATCATGTCCATTTGTTTATGTTTTCTCACTTTTGCAAAGTCACTGTGCATTTGCAATATGGTTCAATGGGCAGGTACCATCACGAATTTGTCATGCTATAAAAATCCTGCAGGAATGTGAAATTGAATGGTCTGATGAACACAGGATGGCCGAGCAGTGATAGTTGTACATTTCCATCACTTGTTGTGTTGATTTCATCATGTCCATTAGGTGATGTTTTTCACTATAGAATCATATTGCAAATGCACGTGCATTGTTGTGCAACTGGTAACCCAAAAATTAAAATATGGTTGTAAATGCATTTACCGGGACTCCTATTATCCATGCCCGCTATGGGAGTACCCTACTACGGCCCTCTATCTATGGGGGCAGTCCTGAGTGCTTTATGGACTGTTTAAAATATTCTGATGGATACGCATGTTGTGCAACTGGTGATTGAAAATAGGCACCTGGTAACCCAAAAATGAAAATATGGTTGTGAATGCATTTACCGGTCATTCTGATATTAATGCCCGCTATGGGAACACAGGATGGCCGAGCAGTGATAGTTGTACATTTCCATCACTCGTTGTGTTGATTTCATCATGTCCATTAGGTGATGTTTTTACACTATAGAATCATATTGCAAGTGCGCGCGCATTTGCAATATGTTTCAATGTGCATTTACCATATGAAATTTGAAATGCTCAAAAATGCAAAATTGACTGGTCTGATGGACACAGGATGGCCGAGCAGTGATAGTTGTACATTTCCATCACTCGTTGTGTTGATTTCATCATGTCCATTAGGTGATGTTTTTACACTATAGAATCATATTGCAAGTGCGCGCATTTGCAATATGTTTCAATGTGCATTTACCATATGAAATTTGAAATGCTCAAAAATGCAAAATTGACTGGTCTGATGGACACAGGATGGCCGAGCAGTGATAGTTGTACATTTCCATCACTCGTTGTGTTGATTTCATCATGTCCATTAGGTGATGTTTTTTCACTATAGAATCATATTGCAAGTGCGCATTTGCAATATGTTTCAATGTGCATTTACCATATGAAATTTGACATGCTCAAAAATGCAAAATTGACTGGTCTGATGAACACAGGATGGCTGAGCAGTGATAGTTGTACATTTCCATCACCTGTTGTGTTGATTTCATCATGTCCATTTGTTTATGTTTTCTCACTTTTGCAAAGTCACTGTGCATTTGCAATATGGTTCAATGGGCATTTACCATCACGAATTTGTCATGCTATAAAAATCCTGCAGGAATGTGAAATTGACTGGTCTGATGAACACAGGATGGCCGAGCAGTGATAGTTGTACATTTCCATCACTTGTTGTGTTGATTTCATCATGTCCATTAGGTGATGTTTTTCACTATAGAATCATATTGCAAATGCACGTGCATTTTGCAATATGTTTCAAAAATAAAAATATGGTTGTAAATGCATTTGACATGCTCAAAAATGCAAAATTGACTGGTCTGATGGGAACACAGGATGGCCGAGCAGTGATAGTTGTACATTTCCATCACTCGTTGTGTTGATTTCATCATGTCCATTAGGTGATGTTTTTCACTATAGAATCATATTGCAAGTGCGCGCGCATTTGCAATATGTTTCAATGTGCATTTACCATATGAAATTTGACATGCTCAAAAATGCAAAATTGACTGGTCTGATGGAACACAGGATGGCTGAGCAGTGATAGTTGTACATTTCCATCACTCGTTGTGTTGATTTCATCATGTCCATTAGGTGATGTTTTTACACTATAGAATCATATTGCAAAGTGCACTGTGCATTTGCAATATGTTTCAATGTGCATTACCATATGAAATTTGAAATGCTCAAAAATGCAAAATTGACTGGTCTGATGGACACAGGATGGCCGAGCAGTGATAGTTGTACATTTCCATCACTCGTTGTGTTGATTTCATCATGTCCATTAGGTGATGTTTTTCACTATAGAATCATATTGCAAATGCACGTGCATTGTTGTGCAACTGGTAACCCAAAAATAAAATATGGTTGTAAATGCATTTACCTCATTCTGATATTAATGCTCTATGGAACACAGGATGGCCGGGCAGTGATAGTTGTACATTTCCATCACTCGTTGTGTTGATTTCATCATGTCCATTAGGTGATGTTTTTACACTATAGAATCATATTGCAAGTGCGCGCGCATTTGCAATATGTTTCAATGTGCATTTACCATATGAAATTTGACATGCTCAAAAATGCAAAATTGACTGGTCTGATGGACACAGGATGGCCGAGCAGTGATAGTTGTACATTTCCATCACTCGTTGTGTTGATTTCATCATGTCCATTAGGTGATGTTTTTCACTATAGAATCATATTGCAAGTGCGCGCATTTTGCAATATGTTTCAATGTGCATTTACCATATGAAATTTGACATGCTCAAAAATGCAAAATTGACTGGTCTGATGGACACAGGATGGCCGAGCAGTGATAGTTGTACATTTCCATCACTCGTTGTGTTGATTTCATCATGTCCATTAGGTGATGTTTTTACACTATAGAATCATATTGCAAGTGCGCGCGCATTTGCAATATGTTTCAATGTGCATTTACCATATGAAATTTGAAATGCTCAAAAATGCAAAATTGACTGGTCTGATGGACACAGGATGGCCGAGCAGTGATAGTTGTACATTTCCATCACTGTTGTGTTGATTTCATCATGTCCATTAGGTGATGTTTTTCACTATAGAATCATATTGCAAAGTCACGTGCATTTGCAATATGTTTCAATGTGCATTTACCATATGAAATTTGACATGCTCAAAAATGCAAAATTGACTGGTCTGATGGACACAGGATGGCCGAGCAGTGATAGTTGTACATTTCCATCACTCGTTGTGTTGATTTCATCATGTCCATTAGGTGATGTTTTTACACTATAGAATCATATTGCAAGTGCGCGCGCATTTTGCAATATGTTTCAATGTGCATTTACCATATGAAATTTGACATGCTCAAAAATGCAAAATTGACTGGTCTGATGGACACAGGATGGCCGAGCAGTGATAGTTGTACATTTCCATCACTCGTTGTGTTGATTTCATCATGTCCATTAGGTGATGTTTTTACACTATAGAATCATATTGCAAGTGCGCGCGCATTTGCAATATGTTTCAATGTGCATTTACCATATGAAATTTGACATGCTCAAAAATGCAAAATTGACTGGTCTGATGAACACAGGATGGCTGAGCAGTGATAGTTGTACATTTCCATCACTCGTTGTGTTGATTTCATCATGTCCATTTGTTTATGTTTTCTCACTTTTGCAAAGTCACTGTGCATTTGCAATATGGTTCAATGGGCAGGTACCATCACGAATTTGTCATGCTATAAAAATCCTGCAGGAATGTGAAATTGACTGGCCCGATGAACTCGGGATAGCTGGGCAGTGATTCTGGTTCATCTCCATGGCTCGTTAGGGTTGATTTCAGAATGTCACTTTTGGTGATGGTCCCTCTCCGTTTAAACATATTGCTAATGTACAAAAGTCAACTAGCAAGTCAGTGTCCATCAGTCAATTAGATGTCATTTTGACACCAAACTGATACCAATTGACACCAAACCCACTTTTTCCAACTCATTTAGAAGCCAACTATCATATATGTCAGAGCAGGCCCATAATTCACAGCGCCTTTAGTTTAAAACATAATAAAAACGTAAAACACATAGTTACGTTCTAGCTGCGGGTCCAGGTCAGACATTATGTGAAGGCCTATGTGAGGCGACCCCGAATCCCGAGTTTCGGCTCGATAGGTCCTTCGGTGCCCGAGTAAAACCCTAATTGGTGCTGAAAATCCACTTTTTCCATGCCTTGCTATGGGGTCCTTGAATGAGCTATCGGACCGAAACGTTGGGGTCCGTCTCTATGGGCCGAGCCGGTTCCAATGCACCTAGTCTTGTGTCTCTGAGACTTTTCTAAATGTCGCCATTTTCGTAATGGTCAAAATGAATTGAAATCATTGCAAATGTACGAGGCTATTTCTCGGTCCGAGAACCTTCTAGAGCCACCTAACTCACCACGCACTATCGACCCGAGGTCTAGAACAGGTTTCTAAAGTTTCGGAACTCTAGGTCTGACGGTTCTTTTTAGCTCGAACAAAGCTAACTATTGGAGGCACTGTCTGTCTCTACAACCCCCAATACGTCCCTCCTTCCAAGTTGTGTGTCTGTGTGATTTAGTTTTCCTTTGAAATTTTATGGGAAAAATGACTGATTTACAGTTCATGGGGGTTGCCTAATCACACATATGAAGTTTTGGACAGATCTGACTTTTTAACCCCTCGAAACAGCCCCTGAGACACCAATTAAGGCACTTCCGGTTGGCACAGGAAGCTATAAGTCAACACATATCCTCACTGGGCTATGCTTTTACAGAATCCTGTGTTTTAAGTCCTTACGTTAAGAATTGACTGATTTACACAGGGTTGAATGCACTATGTCTATCAAACTGCAGGCAGGTAATGGAAAAACACTTTTAGGGTGATTTTAACCACTTCCGGTTGGTCCAGGAAGCCTAGAATCAACACAGGTAGACCTCATACTGGCCTGATGGACTGTTATCAAAGACAGGTTCATACGGCATTCATAACCCATATAGACTTCAGGTTGAATTTAGGGGTGCAGGCAATGTATTCCTATGGGGAGAGAAGTCAATGCAAACTATTTGAAGTAAACACCTTCTTTTAACTATTAAGGGTTAATGCCACACGGTCAACGTTAGGCTTGCACGGATCGGAAGGACCTTAGGAACGTACCTGAGGTCGAATTGTGCTTCTCACCTAACGGTTCTCTCACTGTCACCCAAAAGCAAATGACGTTGTGGGGCAGGCTTCATTTGGGCCTACTTTTCTAATGGTCGCTGCGCTCAGACCGAGCGAGCTACGGTCAAGCGGGATATCTCGTTGAACTCGGCACGGCCTAGAGATTATGTTTATGCCATTGCCTGCTCTCTGTGTCTTTGAGAACCGCACTTTTTCACTCCAGCCTTGCTGTGTGTGCGTGTGAGAGCTTTTCTTTGACATCTGTTGGGAGAAATGACTGATTTACAGTTCATGAGGGTTACCTAGTCACACATATGAAGTTTTGAAAAGATCTGACCTTTTTAACCCTTGGAAACTGCCACTGTGACATCATTAAAGGCACTTCCGGTTGGCACAGGAAGCTATAAGTAAACCCATGTCTTGATTGACATAGAAACTTACAGAATCCTGAGTTTTAAGTCCTTACGTTAAGAATTGACTGATTTACACAGGGTTGAATGCACTATGTCTATCAAACTGCAGGCAGGTAATGGAAAAACAATTTTAGGGTGATTTTAACCACTTCCGGTTGGTCCAGGAAGCCTAGAATCAACACAGGTAGACCTCATACTGGCCTGATGGACTGTTACCAAAGACAGGTTCATACGGCATTCATAACCCATATAGACTTCAGGTTGAATTTAGGGGTGCAGGCAATGTATTCCTATGGGGAGAGAAATCAATGCAAACTATTTGAAGTAAACACCTTCTTTTAACTATTAAGGGTTAATGCCACACGGTCAAGGTTAGGCTTGCACGGATCGGAAGGACCTTAGGAACGTACCTGAGGTCGAATTGTGCTTCTCACCCTAACGGTTCTCTCACTGTCACCCAAAAGCAAATGACGTTGTGGGGCAGGCTTCATTTGGGCCTACTTTTCTAATGGTCGCTGCGCTCAGACCGAGCGAGCTACGGTCAAGCGGGATATCTCGTTGAACTCGGCACGGCCTAGACATTATGTTTATGCCATTGCCTGCTCTCTGTGTCTTTGAGAACCACACTTTTTCACTCCATCCTTGCTGTGTGTGCGTGTGAGAGCTTTTCTTTGACATCTGTTGGGAGAGATGACTGATTTACAGTTCATGAGGGTTACCTAGTCACACATATGAAGTTTTGAAAAGATCTGACTTTTTTAACCCCTCGAAACAGCCCCTGAGACACCAATTAAGGCACTTCCGGTTGTCACAGGAAGCTATAAGTCAACATATATCCTCACTGGGCTATGCTTTTACAGAATCCTGAGTTTTAAGTCCTTACGTTAAGAATTGACTGATTTACACAGGGTTGAATGCACTATGTCTATCAAACTGCAGGCAGGTAATGGAAAAACACTTTTAGGGTGATTTTAACCACTTCCGGTTGGTCCAGGAAGCTTAGAATCAACACAGGTAGACCTCATACTGGCCTGATGGACTGTTACCAAAGACAGGTTCATACGGCATTCATAACCCATATAGACTTCAGGTTGAATTTAGGGGTAAAGGCAATGTATTCCTATGGGGAGAGAAGTCAATGCAAACTCTTTGAAGTAAACACCTTCTTTTAACTATTAAGGGTTAATGCCACACGGTCAAGGTTAGGCTTGCACGGATCGGAAGGACCTTAGGAACGTACCTGAGGTCGAATTGTGCTTCTCACCTAACGGTTCTCTCACTGTCACCCAAAAGCAAATGACATTGAGGGCCAGGCTTCCTTTGCGCCTTCTTTTTTCAAGGTCGCTGCACTCAGAGCGAGCTACGGTCAAGCGGGGCGTCTCGTTGAACTCTGCACAGCCTGGAGACTATGGTGATGCCATTTTTTGTGTTGATTTCAGAATGCCATTTTGGTGATGGTCCCTCTCCGTTTAAACATATTGCTAATGTACAAAAGTCAACTAGCAAGTCAGTGTCCACCAGTCAATTAGATGTCATTCTGACACCAAACTGATACCAATTGACACCAAACCCACTTTTTCCAACTCATTTAGAAGCCAACTATCACATATGTCAGAGCAGGCCCATAATTCACAGCGCCATTAGTTTAAAACATAATAAAACGTAAAACACATAGTTACGTTCTAGCTGCGGGTCCAGGTCAGACATTATGTGAAGGCCTATGTGAGGCGACCCCGAATCCCGAGTTTCGGCTCGATAGGTCCTTCGGTGCCCGAGTAAAACCCTAATTGGTGCTGAAAATCCACTTTTTTCCATGCCTTGCTATGGGGTCCTTGAATGAGCTATCGGACCGAAACGTTGGGGTCCGTCTCTATGGCCCGAGCCGGTTCAATGCACCTAGTCTTGTGTCTCTGAGACTTTTCTAAATGTCGCCATTTTCGTAATGGTCAAAATGAATTGAAATCATTGCAAATGTACGAGGCTATTTCTCGGTCCGAGAACCTTCTAGAGCCACCTAACTCACCACGCACTATCGACCCGAGGTCTAGAACAGGTTTCTAAAGTTTCGAACTCTAGGTCTGACGGTTCTTTTTTTAGCTCGAACAAAGCTAACTATTGGAGGCACTGTCTGTCTCTACAAACCCCAATACGTCCCTCCTTCCAAGTTGTGTGTCTGTGTGATTTAGTTTTCCTTTGAAATTTTATGGGAAAAATGACTGATTTACAGTTCATGGGGTTGCCTAATCACACATATGAAGTTTTGGACAGATCTGACTTTTTAACCCCTCGAAACAGCCCCTGAGACACCAATTAAGGCACTTCCGGTTGTCACAGGAAGCTATAAGTCAACACATATCCTCACTGGGCTATGCTTTTACAGAATCCTGAGTTTTAAGTCCTTACGTTAAGAATTGACTGATTTACACAGGGTTGAATGCACTATGTCTATCAAACTGCAGGCAGGTAATGGAAAAACACTTTTAGGGTGATTTTAACCACTTCCGGTTGGTCAGGAAGCTTAGAATCAACACAGGTAGACCTCATACTGGCCTGATGGACTGTTACCAAAGACAGGTTCATACGGCATTCATAACCCATATAGACTTCAGGTTGAATTTAGGGGTAAAGGCAATGTATTCCTATGGGGAGAGAAATCAATGCAAACTTTTTGAAGTAAACACCATCTTTTAACTATTAAGGGTTAATGCCACACTGTCAACGTTAGGCTTGCACGGATCGGAAGGACCTTAGGAACATACCTGAGGTCGAATTGTGCTTCTCACCCTAACGGTTCTCTCACTGTCACCCAAAAGCAAATGACGTTGTGGGGCAGGCTTCATTTGGGCCTACTTTTCTAATGGTCGCTGCGCTCAGACCGAGCGAGCTACGGTCAAGCGGGATATCTCGTTGAACTCGGCACGGCCTAGACATTATGTTTATGCCATTGCCTGCTCTCTGTGTCTTTAAGAACCACACTTTTCACTCCATCCTTGCTGTGTGTGCGTGTGAGAGCTTTTCTTTGACATCTGCTGGGAGAAATGACTGATTTACAGTTCATGAGGTTACCTAGTCACACATATGAAGTTTTGAAAAGATCTGACCTTTTTAACCCATGGAAACTGCCACTGTGACACCATTAAAGGCACTTCCGGTTGGCACAGGAAGCTATAAATAAACTCATATCATGATTGGGGTATGCCTTTACAGAATCCCGAGTTTTAAGTCTTTACGTTAAGAACTGAGTTATTTACGGAGGGTTTAGTGAGTGTGTGTTATTTCAGAAAATCATAGAAAATCACAGAAATCTCGCAGAGCTCCGCAGCACACTTTAAAAAGATTCGTAAGAACAACCTGCAACTGGATCTGTAACCGTTGAAAAAAAAACACCTATCCGTGAACATCACCAAGGTGTCGTTGTACGATTTCTCTTAAATGACGATAGATAAATGGCTGGTTCTTTTTTATTGACACCGGAGGCTCCTTGACTTTGACGTGAAGTGGAAAAATAATTTCTCTATTTTCATTTTGGACCTTTAATCCCAGATAAATGGCCATAACTCAAAAACCGTTGAGGCCTAGACGCCATCTTGTTCGGGGCCAACTGCCCATTATGCCGCCCCTACGCTCACCGAGTTTCGGCTTCTAAATATTTTCAGTTTTCGAGATAAGGCCCCGTCGTGAATCGTGATGTTTTGTAGCAATAGCCATATGATTGCTTATGCCCTCTTGTGGGAATTTCCGGGACATGGGAAAAATGACATAAATCTTATTATTTTTGTAAACGGAAACCGAATGTCCGACAACGTTCATTTGATGACTTCCTGGTAGG
>NC_068454.1:4500017-4520017 GCF_023373465.1 Oncorhynchus keta | reverse complement strand
GGGTCCAGGGCTAGGGTGGCTGAACCTGGGTCCAGGGCTAGGGTGGCTGAACCTGGGTCCAGGGCTAGGGTGGCTGAACCTGGGTCCAGGGCTAGGGTGGCTGAACCTGGGTCCAGGGCTAGGGTGGCTGAACCTGGGTCCAGGGCTAGGGTGGCTGAACCTGGGTCCAGGGCTAGGATGGCTGAACCTGGGTCCAGGGCTAGGGTGGCTGAACCTGGGTCCAGGGCTAGGGTGGCTGAATCTGGGTCCAGGGCTAGGGTGGCTGAATCTGGGTCCAGGGCTAGGGTGGCTGAATCTGGGTCCAGGGCTAGGGTGGCTGAACCTGGGTCCAGGGCTAGGGTGGCTGAACCTGGGTCCAGGGCTAGAGTGGCTGAACCTGGGTCCAGGGCTAGGGTGGTTGAACCTGGGTAATGTGCACACCACACAGGGGCAGAGTGGCCCTCCAGGAACCCCAGCTGAGCCCCACTGCACCGGGACCACGGGGCCCTCCAAGTGGCCAGAGGGCAGAAGATGACACTTGGAGGAGGAGGAGGAGGCAGAGGTCAGGAGAGACTCGGAGGAAAGGAGTAGCTGACTGGGGTCGGTGAAGATGGGCCACCCCCCGGCCAGGAGCAGCCTGGGGACAGGCATTGCGTTAACCCCCACCCGAACACTGACCTCCCCAAGGAGCCGACGCATCTCCTGCAGAGACAAGCCAAGGAGGAGAATATAGTTACGGGCGAGGACTAAGGTAGAGACCTTGGAGAGCCTGCGTCCGGTTTGGGGTCCTAGCTGCTGCTGGTTGCAGTGTGGCCCCTGGGAGGAGGACGAGGAGGAAGGAGAGGAGGAAGCGTAAGGCACCATCACCTCCCTCAGAGCGTACATGGCGACGTTCAGGTCCTGCATCCTCTTCCTCTCCCGGCTGTTGATCTTCCTCCTAAGCTCCATTGGGGGTTTTCCTGGTCTCTCACGCCCAATTAGTGCACCCATGGCCCCCAGCCTGTTCCCATGATCAGCACCTAGCCCTGGGGGACACCAGGAGGAGAAATCCTGGAGGTAGGGGTCTGGGGAGCAGAGAGGAAGAGGCTGGTCCTGGTGAGACCTGATCATGGGGTTAGGTAGAATGTTCATGGTTCACACCGAAATGTGGTTCTCTTCGATTACCAGAAAAAAAAGTGCACTAACAAAGCTCAGTCTTCAACATGTTGTTCAGTTCTGCTTATTCCTCTTCAGTCAAACGTTAACCCTCCATTCCTGTGCATAGCCCTGACCTCTGGTACCTCTGGTACCTCTGGTCAGGTGTAGAATCCCTCCTTGGTTGGTGAAAAATGTTTTGTAGGGTCAGTCAGTAAGAGAGCACCCGTTTCAGTGTCGGTTTCAGAAGTCTTCCAGAGTTCTCTGCTTGTTGATATCTCTTCCTCTCTTCATCCTCTGTGAGTCTCTGTGAGAGTCAGTACTCCTTTAACTCACTTCCCCCCCAGGCTGTCTGAAGAGAATGACAAGGCAGACAGAGAGGGAAGTGAGTTAAATGCTTCCCTCCTCTCTCGTCGCGCTGCTGCTTCTTGGACTCCGTCCAAACCCAACCAGACCCGACCCGACACCGAGAAACCCTGCTCTGTTCTCTGAACAAAACACACTTAAAAAAAAAAAAAAATGTAAAAAAAAAAATATTTGAATAATTTAGCAGACGCTCTTATCCAAGTCGACTTATAGTTTGTCATCTTTTAAGGTAGCTTCGTGAGATACACATCTCAGTCAAAGTCACCACATTTCTCCTCGGTAAAGTAGCTAAGTCAGGGGTGGTGATGCTATCGTGTAGAAAACAGGGGCAGAAAGACAGATTTGTACCTTGTCAGCTCTGGGATTTGATCCAGCAACCTTTCGGTTACTTGTCCAACGCTCTAACCACTAGGTTACCTGCCAGCCCTACACTCTCACCACTAGGTTACCTGCCAGCCCTACACTCTAACCACTAGGCTACCTGCCAGCCCTACACTCTCACCACTAGGTTACCTGCCAGCCCTACACTCTAACCACTAGCTGCCAGCCCTACACTCTAACCACTAGGTTACCTGCCAGCCCTACACTCTAACCACTAGGCTACCTGCCAGCCCTACACTCTAACCACTAGGTTACCTGCCAGCCCTACACTCTAACCACTAGGTTACCACTAGGTTACCTGCCAGCCCTACACTCTAACCACTAGGCTACCTGCCAGCCCTACACTCTAACCACTAGGTTACCTGCCAGCCCTACACTCTAACCACTAGGCTACCTGCCAGCCCTACACTCTCACCACTAGGTTACCTGCCAGCCCTACACTCTAACCACTAGCTGCCAGCCCTACACTCTAACCACTAGGTTACCTGCCAGCCCTACACTCTAACCACTAGGCTACCTGCCAGCCCTACACTCTAACCACTAGCTACCTGCCAGCCCTACACTCTAACCACTAGGTTACCTGCCAGCCCTACACTCTAACCACTAGGTTACCTGCCACCCCTACACTCTAACCACAAGGCTACCTGCCAGCCCTACACTCTAACCACTAGGTTACCTGCCACACTCTAACCACACTACCTGCCACCACTAGCTACCTGCCACCCCTACACTCTAACCACTAGCTTACCTGCCCGCCCTACACTCTAACCACTAGCTACCTGCCCCCCTCAAACATGAACGTTTACCCCTCATACGAATATAAAAGTAGTTTCAGTTACCAGTTATCAGTTACAGTTACCTTAGAACAAACCAGGCTTCATTTGATCAATAATATGGAAGTCATTGTATGAGGTAAATACAAAATGGTGACTGAAAACATTGAACATTCCCTAGTGAGTTGATTAGGTTTCTTTGCTGCAGGTTTCTTGTTTGGATGGTGGCTCAGAGCATCCAATTCGGAAGAAACACCATTGTGCTTTTTCCTTTCTCAAAGCTACGATGACAATTTCAGAACGTAACTTCAAGCTATTACTGGAATTACAGGGTGGAAAACTCAATAAAACAAGTCTGAAATATCGTGAAAATGTCTATACATTTCAGCTGTTTCAAAAACATCTCTCTGCCATCAGCATTTTTTACTGAATGTTGGGCTCAGCAAGACAATTTTGTTTACAGTGCCTTGCTTAGAGGGGGGCAACTGTCGGGCGAGTGTTTACGCGCAACCTTCCGGAGGTATTATTCAAGACGTGAGGAATACGCAAGTTCACATTATTCAATTCATTTTTATTTAACTTTAAAGATTTCTTCTTGACTTTCTTTAACTAGGCAAGTCAGTTTTAAGGACAGATTCTTATTTACAATGATGGCCTAACCCCCCGGGCCAAACCCGGACGACACTGGGCTTATGGTGCGCCGTCCTATTGGACTCCCAATCACGGCCGGTTGTGATACAGCCTAGAATCAAACCAGGGTCTGTCGTGACGCCTCTAGCACTGAGATGCAGTTGCCTTAGACCGCTGTGCCACTCTTGAAATTCTCCTTAAAGCTCGTCGATGAGAATACGTTCAGAAAAACATGAAAATATGAACGGTCCTGATGCCTGTCAATGTTTCATTGTTGACAGACAGACAGACAGACAGACAGACAGACAGACAGACAGACAGACAGACAGACAGACAGACAGACAGACAGACAGACAGACAGACAGACAGACAGACAGACAGACAGACAGACAGACAGACAGACAGACAGAGAGACAGACAGACAGACAGACAGAGAGACAGACAGACAGACAGACAGACAGACAGACAGACAGACAGACAGACAGACAGACAGACAGACAGACAGACAGACAGACAGACAGAGAGACAGACAGACAGACAGACAGACAGACAGACAGACAGACAGACAGACAGACAGACAGACAGACAGACAGACAGACAGACAGACAGACAGACAGACAGACAGACAGACAGACAGACAGACAGACAGACAGACAGACAGACAGACAGACAGACAGACAGACAGACAGACAGACAGACAGACAGACAGACAGACAGACAGACAGACAGACAGACAGACAGACAGACAGACAGACAGACAGACAGACAGACAGACAGACAGACAGACAGACAGACAGACAGACAGACAGACAGACAGACAGACAGACAGACAGACAGACAGACAGACAGACAGACAGACAGACAGACAGACAGACAGACAGAGAGAGATAGACAGACAGAGAGACAGACAGACACACAGACAGACAGACAGAGAGACAGACAGACAGACAGACAGACAGACAGACAGACAGACAGACAGTCTCACACACAGACAGTCTCACACAGACAGTCTCACACAGACAGTCTCACACACAGACAGTCTCACACACAGACAGTCTCACACACAGACAGTCTCACACACAGACAGTCTCACACACAGACAGTCTCACACACAGACAGACAGACAGACAGACAGACACAGTCTCACACACAGACAGACAGACAGACAGACAGACAGACAGACAGACAGACAGACAGCTACTCTCTATGGGATAATGACATAATAAACTGACAAGGTGTGTGTGTGTGTGTGTGTGTGTGTGTGTGTGTGTGTGTGTGTGTGTGTGTGTGTGTGCGTGCGTGCGTGCGTGCGTGCGTGCGTGCGTGCGTGCGTGCGTGCGTGCGTGTGTGTGTGTGTTTGTGTGTGTGTGACTCGCACTCTGCCTCCAGTAGGTGACAGGTAAGGACAGAGATGACACGGATTAATTCATTGCTAAAGACGTTTACAGTAAAGCCACAGAGAAAGTACAGTAGTGAAAAAACTACACTACTGTAAAAAATACACGGTAGCTTTATGGTGATGCTAGTACTTGAAATACGGTAAAACAAAATGTTTATAATTTATCGTTTAGCTGCATTGTAGCATTTTGCAATACAGTGAGTGTTGATCTGCAAAGCCATTCAATAATATCTGAAAACTGGCTGTGACCAGATTGGAGGAACGTGCCACTGTACTGTAACATTTGTGAATCCTTCACCCTTTCACTAGAGTACCATTCAGACACTAGATAGACAAACAGAGGGTAAGGCACAAGGTATCTACAGCGTTTGCATGGACGCTCACAGAGTGGTAATTGAAAACATTTAGCTGGCTACAGATGAATAGGTGGTATGGGCGTGCTGTTGAGCTAACTGTTAATGTTTGCTCTTTTCCCTCCATTGTGAGAGGCTATAGCCTAGTATACACTAACCCAATTGGCTCTATACGGAGGGGTTGGGCAGAGGTCCAGGAAAACCAACAACAGGCCAATTGACTTGTAGCACAGGTGAAGGCTGCCTGGCGGGACTGCATTAAGTCAGGCTGCAAACGCTCAGATGTCCCATTCATAGCAGATCAAAAAAGGCCAGGGAAAGGGGCAATGATTATGGAAGTAAGCCTCACTATGCCTTTTTTCTGTTAATTCTCCCTTCCTCTCTCCCTCCCTCTACCCTTCCCCCTGCTTGCCGTGAGGACAGATAGGATGACAGGGGTGATGACAGATAGGAAGACAGGGGGTGAGGACAGTAAGACAGGGGGTGAGGACAGATAAGACTCCTCTCTTTCTCTCCCCTCTCTTTCCCTCCTCTCTTTCTCCCCTCTCTTTCTCCCTCTCTTTCTCTCCTTTTTTTCTATCCTTTCTTTCTCTCCTCTCTCACACCCCTCTCTTTCCGTCCTCACTTTCTCCCTTTCCCCCCTCTCTTTCTCTCCTCTCTTTCTCTCCTCTCTCACTCCCCCCTCTTTCCCTCCTCTCTTTCCGCCCTCTCTTTCCCTCCTCTCTTTCTCTCATCTCTTTCTCTCATCTCTTTCTCTCATCCCTTCCTCCCCTCTCTTCCCCCCTCTCTTCCTCCCTTCTCTTTCTCTCCTCTCTTTCCCTCCTCTCTTTCTCTTCTCTCTTTCCTCTCCTCCCCCTCTTTCCCTCCTCTCTTCTGCCCTCTCCCCTCCTCTCTTCCTCCCTCTCTTTCCCTCTCTTTCTCTCCTCTCTTTCTCTCTCCTTTCCTCCCTCTCTTCCTCCCTCTCTTTCCTCCCTCCCTCTCTTCTCCTTTCCCTCCTCTCTTCTCTCCTCTCTTTCCCTCTTCTCTCTTCTCTCCCTCCTCTCTTTCTCTCTCTCTTTCCCCCCTCGCTCTCTCTCTCCCTCTCTTTTTCCTCCTCTCTTTCTCTCCTCTTTTTCCCTCCTCTCTTTCTCCCCCTCTCTTCCTCCCCTCTCTTTCTCTCCTCTCTTCCTCTCCTCTCTTCCTCTCCTCTCTTCCCTCCTCTCTTTCTCTCCTCTCTTTCCCTCCTCCTCCCCCTCTTTCTCTCCTCTCTTCCTCCCCTCTCTTTCCCTCCTCTCTTTCTCTCCTCTCTTTCTCTCATCTCTTTCTCTCCTCCCTTCCTCCCCTCTCCTTCCCCCCTCTCTTCCTCCCTTCTCTTTCCCTCCTCTCTTTCTCTCCTCTCTCTTTCCCTTCTCTCTTTCTCTCCTCTTTTTCCCTCCTCTCTTTCTCCCCTCTTTTTCTCTCCTATCTTTCTCTCCTCTCTTCCTCCCCCCTATTTCCCTCTTTCTCTCCTCTCTTCCTCCTCTCTCTTTCTCTCCTCTCTTTCTCTCCTCTCTTTCCCCCCTCTCTTTCCCTCCTCTCTTTCTCTCCTCTCTTTCTCTCCTCTCTTCCTCCCCTCTCTTCCTCCCCTCTCTGTCCCCCCTCTCTGTCCACCCTCTCTGTCCCTCCTCTCTTTCCCTCCTCTCTTTCCCCCCTCTCTTTCCCCCTCTCTGTCCCTCCTCTCTTCCTCCCCTCTCTTTCTCCCCTCTCTTCCTCCCCTCTCTTCCTCCCCTATCTTTCCCCCCTCTCTGTCCCTCCTCTCTTCCTCCCCTCTCTTTCCCTCCTCTCTTTCTCTCCTCTCTTCCTCCCCTCTCTTTCCCCCCTCTCTGTCCCTCCTCTCTTCCTCCCCTCTCTTTCTCTCCTCTCTTCCTCCCCTCTCTGTCCCCCCTCTCTGTCCCTCCTCTCTTTCCCTCCTCTCTTTCCCCCTCTCTTTCCCCCTCTCTGTCCCTCCTCTCTTCCTCCCCTCTTCCTCCCCTCTCTTTCCACCCTCTCTGTCCCTCCTCTCTTCCTCCCCTCTCTTTCCCTTCTCTCTTTCTCTCCTCTCTTCCTCCCCTCTCTTCCTACCCTCTCTTTCCCCCCTCTCTGTCCCTCCTCTCTTTCTCTCCTCTCTTCCTCCCCTCTCTTCCTCCCCTCTCTTCCTCCCCTCTCTGTCCCCCCTCTCTGTCCCTCCTCTCTTCCTCCCCACTCTTTCTCTCCTCTCTTCCTCCCCTCTCTTTCCCCCCTCTCTGTCCCTCCTCTCTTCCTCCCCTCTCTTTCTCTCCACTCTTTCCCCCCTCTCTTTCCCTCCTCTCTTTCCCTCCTCTCTTTCTCCCCTCTCTTTCCCTCCTCTCTTTCTCCCCTCTCTTCCTCCCTCTCTTCCTCCCCTCTCTTTCCCCCTCTCTTTCCCTCCTCTCTTTCTCTCCTCTCTTCCTCCCCTCTCTTTCCCC
Organism: Oncorhynchus keta; assembly: GCF_023373465.1. Taxonomy (NCBI): domain Eukaryota; kingdom Metazoa; phylum Chordata; class Actinopteri; order Salmoniformes; family Salmonidae; genus Oncorhynchus; species Oncorhynchus keta. The sequence continues at coordinate 4,512,561 of NC_068454.1, read as the reverse complement.
CCTCTCTGTCCCTCCTCTCTTCCTCCCCTCTCTTTCCCTCCACTCTTTCTCTCCTCTCTTTCTCTCCTGTCTTTCTGTGAGTGAAATATGTGTGTGGAGGCGCTTCTCCTCCCTGCCAGCACTCCGGTGGGCGGTCCAACTACTGTGGTCCAGGCTGAATAGAGTTCCACAGACAGGAAACTGTGTTCAGTAGAACCATTAGCATTCCTATTAAAACACTGTGTTCAGTAGAACCAGGATGGATTGTATTAAAACACTGTGTTCAGTAGAACCATTACATTCCTATTAAAACACTGTGTTCAGTAGAACCATTACATTCCTATTAAAACACTGTGTGTCAGTAGAACCATTACATTCCTGTTAAAACACTGTGTTCAGTAGAACCATTACATTGTGTTAAAACACTGTGTTGTAGAACCATTGTTCCTATTAAAACACTGTCTCACCTAGAAATTAGGAGGTGATAAAACACTGTTAGGCAGAACAGCAATGAAATCTGTAGAATCCTGGTGTTCAGTAGAACCATTACATTCCTATTAAAACACTGTGTTCAGTAGAACCATTACATTCCTATTAAAACACTGTGTTCAGTAGAACCATTACATTCCTATTAAAACACTGTGTTCAGTAGAACCATTACATTCCTATTAAAACACTGTGTTCAGTAGAACCATTACATTCCTATTAAAACACTGTGTTCAGTAGAACCATTACATTCCTATTAAAACACTGTGTTCAGTAGAACCATTACATTCCTATTAAAACACTGTGTTCAGTAGAACCATTACATTCCTATTAAAACACTGTGTTCAGTAGAACCATTACATTCCTATTAAAACACTGTGTTCAGTAGAACCATTACATTCCTATTAAAACACTGTGTTCAGTAGAACCATTACATTCCTATTAAAACACTGTGTTCAGTAGAACCATTACATTCCTATTAAAACACTGTGTTCAGTAGAACCATTACATTCCTATTAAAACACTGTGTTCAGTAGAACCATTACATTCCTATTAAAACACTGTGTTCAGTAGAACCATTACATTCCTATTAAAACACTGTGTTCAGTAGAACCATTACATTCCTATTAAAACACTGTGTTCAGTAGAACCATTACATTCCTATTAAAACACTGTGTTCAGTAGAACCATTACATTCCTATTAAAACACTGTGTTCAGTAGAACCATTACATTCCTATTAAAACACTGTGTTCAGTAGAACCATTTTCCTAAAAACACTGTGTTCAGTAGAACCATTACATTCCTATTAAAACACTGTGTTCAGTAGAAACATTACATTCCAGAAAACACAGACACAAACAGACATACACAGACACAACACAGACATACACAGACACAACACAGACATACACAGACACACCACAGACATACACAGACACACCACAGACACACCACAGACACACCACAGACACACCACAGACACACCACAGAAGAGAGTGAAACAGTGAATGAAGGAGGGAAGAAAGAACCTGGTGTCCAGCAGAAAAGTAACCCCCCCACCGCCTCCTCTACTCCCCCACCACCTCCTCTACCCCCCCACCACCTCCTCCACCACCCCCCCACCACCTCCTCTACTCCCCCACCACCTCCTCCTCCCCCCCCACCACCTCCTCTACTCCCCCCACCACCTCCTCTACCCTCCTCCTCCACCCCCCCACCACCTCCTCTACTCCCCCCACCACCTCCTCTACCCCCCCCCACCACCTCCTCTACTCCCCCCCCACCACCTCCTCTACTCCCCCCACCACCTCCTCCTCCCCCCCCCACCACCTCCTCTACCCCCCACCACCTCCTCTACCCCCACCACCTCCTCTCCACCCCCCCCACCACCTCCTCTACTCCCCCACCACCTCCTCTACTCCCCCCACCACCTTCTCTACCCCCCCACCACCTCCTCTACTCCCCCACCACCTCCTCCACCCCCCCACCACCTCCTCTACTCCCCCCACCACCTCCTCTACTCCCCCCACCACCTCCTCTACCCCCCACCACCTCCTCTACCCCCCCCACCTCCTCTACCACCTCCTCTACCCCCCCCCCCCCCACCTCCTCTACCCCCCACACCTCCTCTACTCCCCCCCACCACCTCCTCTACTCCCCCCCCACCACCACCACCACCTCCTCTACCCCCCCACCACCACCTCCTCCCTTAATCGTTTAAAGGGAAAAGAAAAGTGAGCTTGATGTGGTGCTTAAGAAAGGCGCATCCGCCTCCCAGTTAAATCGCGAACTTCCAGGGGCCTTTTGATGAGCCTGGACCAGTGCAGGAACACCGGTGGCTCCCAGGCAAAGGGGAGGAATACTAGAGTCTTTATGGGGGCTTGAGTGCCTACCGTCTGGGCCAAGCCGTCCAACGGAGGCTGGGTCCATGGTCCTGCACCTGGAAGCTAAATGGTCTATCTGTGTCAGATCCATTTCCTGGGGCACAGACAGAGACAGAGAGGGAGACAGAGAGAGAGACAGAGAGAGACAGAGGCAGAGAGAGAGACAGAGAGAGAGACAGAGAGAGACAGAGGCAGAGAGAAGAGACAGAGAGAGAGAGAAGAGAGACAGAGAGAGAGACAGAGAGAGACAGAGAGAGAGAGAGAGAGAGAGAGAGAGAGAGAGAGAGAGGAAGATGCCAGGGCCAAATTATCTCCATTCAGGATGGAAAGTAAACAGTCAACCTGAGAGGACTGTAAATAGAAAAAGGGGTTCATGGATGAGTTCTGTTTCCTTTGAAGCAAGTGAACAAGACATTTCTTTGACACCGAGGTCGTACAGAAACCGAATTGAAAGACAGTAGGTATGGAAAGAAATAACTAAATCAAAACGCTACCATTTTATCTCTTGCATTTAACAAACCAGACAAAACCAAAACATAATGAATCCAGTTGTGTTATTAATCCGGTGTAAATGGATATCATTGTACGGCCACCCTGCCGAGTCAACTAACAAGAGACGCTTCACAGCATGAGATTAGCTCCAACCACAGACGACGTATCGGTGTCGGCTTTAAAAAAAAACACTTTTGACTTTAATGGAGTCAATTAAAAGGTCATTTAGGGTTGTGATTGATCTCTTTTCTCTCTGAGTTAGCTACGATCATCGCAGACACTCAGTCACTGTGGATTGGTTTCATTGGTAGAGGAAATGTAGATAAAGGAACAAGCTGGTCCACTCCAAAATACCTTTTTTTCCTTCTGCCTCTGCATTGCTTTCTCTCTGGGGTTTTTATCCTGGGTTTCTGTAAAGCGCTCTGTGACAACTGGGGTTTTTAGCCTGGGTTTCTGTAAAGCGCTCTGTGACAACTGGGGTTTTTAGCCTGGGTTTCTGTAAAGCGCTCTGTGACAACTGATGATGGAAAATAGGTTTTAATAAAATAGATTTGATAAAGCCTACTGCTGAAGAGCACCTGTCCGATGACAGAAAGCGCATGACTTGTGACCAGAGTGGTTCCTCTGTAGGTTTCTTCCTATGTTCCTGCCTTCTAGGTTTATCCGAGCCACTATGATTCTGCATTACTTTCTCTCTGGGGTTTTTAGCCTGGGTATCTGTAAAGCACTTTGTGACAACTGATGATGGAAAAAGGGCTTTATAAAACAACATTTGATCGAATGATTGAGTGATTGATTTGTTATAATACTATAAAATGGCATAGTACTGACACTTTCCAAACAATGGAGTTTCATTTACTGTCTCTCAGTTGTACCCAAAACAAAATGGTGGTTATATATAGCTGAATATATATATATTTTTTCCCTTATAAACATGTAACACCTGCATTTAAAATACATTTTATAGTTAGAATGTGTTCCAAATATGTGTTCCAAATATTTTATCCCTCAATTATTATTATTATTATTATTATTATTATTATTATTATTATTATTATTATTATTATTATTATTATTATTATTTGAGTTTAATTTCATTCTGAACATTATTTAAAAATGGGTCAGTTGGTTGAGAACACTTTAACTCATAAATAAGTAGACCTATAGGATAAAAAGCTATGATAATAACCCTATGGTCCATGTGTAACAAGATGCTCAAGGTCAACATTTAAATGAAACCTTTTTTTTATGTCCAGAACCAGATTGTGTAAAGTTACATGTGTCTCACATCTAATAGGCATAACATTTTGATACAATGGACTTTTGAGCAAACACCTTGAGGCAATATGCCTCCCAGCCCAACACAAAACACCAAAACAAACAAAAAAAACCTTAAAGGCCTGAACTGTCTTCTGTGTTAAAATGTGCTTGGGAGCTCTAATGGGGATTCAACAGATGCCAAATGACTATATTTCTGCATGTCTCCCTGTAGGCAAACAGGTGCAGACAACAATACAACTCTAACAAGCCGGTCCTTTCATAGGAAATGACTGAAATGCATCAAAGCAATCAGAGGACGGGGGAACTGTGTTGTTTGTCTCTCTGACTCCTGGTCCACGGGGCCCATCCAAGGATATGAGAAGATTACAAGCTGGTAATAAGGTGGAACCAATCGGCTGAAGGTCTGCCATTGTCTTTCCCAGCATGCTTTGGGAAAGTTCGCCTGGGATAGTGGGCATTTGGTCTGTATCGGAGGGTGGTAGGGACGGGAGGGGCGCGAGGGTTATCCCCGGGGTTCTTTTGTGAAAGAGACCCCAAAATGCCCTCAATAGCTACACACGCTCAGTTGGTCACGGCTGTTTAGAGATGGGGTACGTTCTGTTACTAACTGCTCTCTGAGATATCTGTCATCTGGCTGGCTGTGTGACGGACCATTGAGTCAATCACTAACCATGAAATGCAGTTGATAAAGCCTATCGCTTTCATTTTAACACAGGATAAAAATGGGGACTTTTGGCAAGAGTCTTGAACAAATCCCTAAGAATCCCTAAGAATGGAAATAATGCTGACTTTACTACCGAAACTTCTTTCTTATATCTTAAAATGTACTCTTCGTGAAGGTGCCTGGGTTGGGTCCCGACTCACTGAAGGTGCCTGGGTTGTGTCCCGTCTTACATGAAGGTGCCTGGGTAGATGTGTGTACAGTATTAGGTAGTTGTTGTGGAATTGTTAGATTACTTGTTACCTTATACTGGTATGCACACCGCTGTAAAACCCCAACGAAGAAGAAGAAGAAGAAGAAGAAGAAGAAGAAGAAGAAGAAGAAGAAGGTCCCCAAGAACACGAAGGTCCCCAAGAACACAGTGGCTACATCATTCTAAAGCAGAAGAAGTTTGGAACCACCAATACTCTTCCTAGATCCTCCAGGCCAAACTGAGAGATCGGGGAAGAAGGGCCTTGGTCAGTAAGAAGTTTGGAACCACCAAGACTCTTCCTAGAGCTGGAGGCTCCTTGCCAAACTGAGAGATCGGGGAAGAAGGGCCTTGGTCAGGGAGGTGATCAAGACCCCGACAGTCACTCTGACAGAGCTCCAGAGTTCCTCTGCTGAGATGGGAGAAACTTCCAGAAGGACAAACCATTTCTGCAGCACTCCACTATGGTGTAGTGTCCAGATGGAAGCCACTCTTCAGTAAAAAGCACATGACAGCCTGCTTGGAGTTTACCAAAAGTCACATATAGGACTCTCAAACCATGAGAAATTGAACTCTTTGGGCTGAATGCCAAGAGTCATGTCTGGAGGAAACCTGGCACCATCCCTACCGGTGAAGCATGGTGGTGGCAGCATCATGCTGTGGGGATATTTTTCAGTGGCAGGGACCTGTCGAATAGTCAAGATCAAGGGATAGATGAACGGAGCAAAGTACAGAGAACCTTAATGAAAACCTGCTCCAGAGGTTCACCTTCCAACAGGACAACAACCCTAAGCACACAGCCAAGACAACACAGGAGTGGCTTCGAGACAAGTCTCTGAATGTCCTTGAGTTGCCCAGCCAGAGCCCACACTTGAACCCGATAGAATATCTTCAGAGAGATCTGAAAATAGCCGTGCAGCGACGCTCCCCATCCAACCTCACAGAGCTTGAGTGGATCTGCAGAGATGAATGGCAGAACCCCAGCACATTCGGCTCCAGCTGCAGGATGGATCAGGAGTGGACCGGTCCCCTCCGCTGAGGCTGCAGAAACCTGATGAACCGACTGAGGAATGAGAGCCCGATGAGCCGGCTGACAATGAGAGCCAGATGAGCTGGCTGATACTTCCCCAGTTGCCTCGGTCCTGACACCCGGCTTCACCTACAACCCTTTGGTGAGGCGTCATTCTGTAACAACTGAGAGTCGGGAAGCAAGTTAAGGGAACAACGCGAACAACGCACAGACAAAAAAACAGAAACAATGATAACTGGAGGGAGGTGAGGGAGTCCAGGTGAGTGTCATTATGCGCTAATGCGTGTAACGATAGTGACAGGTGTGCGCCTTAACGAGCATCCTGGTGACCTAGAGGCCAGAGAGGGAGCACACGTGACAGTTTTACTTTGTCATTATGTAGTATTGTGTGTAGGTAGAGTGATGAGGGAAATAAAAAATACAAAAATATTTAATACATTTTAGAATAAGGCTGTAACATAAAAAAATGTGGAAAAAGTCAAGGGGTCTGAATACATTCCGAATGCACTGTATGCAATATATACACATACATACATATATATATATATATTTAGCTTCCTCTTGTGCCCCCATGGGCCAGGGCACCGTCCCAGTAAGCCCCTGCATTAATCCGGCCCTGAAGGAAATAAATGGGAAGGTATTGTTTCTGTCAGAGAAAAGGGAAACTTTATTAGCTAAGTACAGTCCAGCAATTTCAACACAACAGTAGCAGTAGCGTAACGTGTATTATTTATGCATGTTATGGTTCTCACACTTATTCATCCCCCATGCAGGTGCCAGCTGCCCCTCCAGCTCACAGTCCGTCAAGTAGATCCTGAAAATACATAAAATGAAGTACAACTATTAACCAAAACATGAGCAAAGTACAATTGTGTGAACTTCCTGTCGATTGCTAAACTGCCACGTACTTTATCGAATTGGAGTGCCATGGTAAAACAGTAACAAAGTACAGCTTACCATTACTTTCACCAACAGGTTATGTGAAATGAAACTAGCTAGCCTAGACCCATTTTAGGCTGTAACTGCGTGACTAACGTTAGCTATAGCTAGCGGCAGTGCATAGTGCACCGGCTAACTATGGCCACGTGACTCACTCAAAACTTTTGATGCTGCATTTCTCCTGCCATTTTCGCCACAGACTTAAATGCCTGGTACTGCCATCAGACCCTGTAACAGTTTGAGCCCTGGTATTTACAACAAGTAGCTAGCTAGCTAACTTACTGGGCTAATGTTAAATATGAAGTTGTCGCTCAACAGCAAGGAAGTAACCCTGTCGCTAACATTGCTGTTAAAACCGTTCTAACCTCTAGTCCTACTAAAACACGTAGCTAGATAACTTACTGGGCTAATGTTAAATATGAAGTTGTCGCTCAACAGCAAGCAAGTAACCCTGTCGCTAATGTCTGTTAAAACTAACCTCTAGTCCTACAAAAACACGTAGCTAGATAACTTACTGGGCTAATGTTAAATATGAAGTTGTCGCTCAACAGCAAGGAAGTAACCCTGTCGCTAACATTGCTGTTAAAACCGTTCTAACCTCTAGTCCTACTAAAACACGTAGCTAGATAACTTACTGGGCTAATGTTAAATATGAAGTTGTCGCTCAACAGCAAGGAAGTAACCCTGTCGCTAACATTGCTGTTAAAACCGTTCTAACCTCTAGTCCTACTAAAACACGTAGCTAGCTAAAGGCACAGCAGGCTGCAGATCTATTTTCAAAAGATGTAACGACGTTACAATGAAATAGTTGTGATCATGTTAAGGAGAACAAAACACAACTTACATTTGAACACCACCGCAGAAGCTTCAATATTCACCATCTTCCAAGTTGTTTTGTTGATTACTTGTAGAGATCTAGCTATCAAAACTCGCAGCCCCAATGCATTATGGCTCTAAAATTCCAGAAAAGTGTGCCGTGAACTTGAAATGAATATAACATCCTGGCATAAAGCATACTCTATTGTATAAAATTCACATACTATAAAACATTCTATTTTTACATACTGTTAATATGTGATACGGGGTTACGTTTCCCGCTATTCACAGTGTAGTGCATTCATGGAGGCCAAGGGAAGCCAGGCTTCCCCGAAAATGCTACTAAAAATAAAAATAAAAAAACAAACATGTAAAATAATCTTTCCTCTCTCTGTATATATCTCACCGGAGAAAGCATCCAAGAGAGCGAAACATCGCCCCTCTGTCTCCGTATGTGTAGCCCATCTATCTGATGCTGTCTGGTCAAAAAGAGTATGACATTGTTGCCGCCCATAGCACTGAATGCAAAGGAAGCCAGCAAGCATTTTGCCTCCCTTTATATACATTGTCTATACAATAATAGCCTATCAGCATTGAGCTAAACTGATTGAACTCAACTGTAAATGTTCCTGGTGCACAAAAACGTTCAAACAGGTGCCATTAATACAGGTAATGAGTGGAGGACAGAGGAGCCTCTTAAAGAAGAAGTTACACGTCTGTGAGAGCCAGAAATCTTGCTTGTTTGTAGGCAACCAAATACTTATTTTCCACCATGATTTGCAAATAAATTCATAAAAAATCCTACAATGTGATTTTCTGGATTTTTTTTCTTCTCATTTTGTCTGTCATAGTTGAAGTGTACCTATGATGAAAATTACAGGCCTCTCTCATCTTTTTAAGTGGGAGAACTTGCACAACCGGTGGCTGACTAAATACTTTTTTTTACCCCACTGTAGGTATTCGGACAGGGCCAAGAGGTGACAGTGATGGATTTACTAGTAGTTAGCATCTTCCCAAAACCATGTCCACCATCAAAAACAAAGCTTCTCACAACACAGCACAAACCAAAGCCAGCAGCAGACCTATTAAAGTCTTATAGACCGATAGGGGAAAAACAGGCAGTGGGAGTGGATGTTATTGTCCTTTTTAAATCGCATTGACAATCCCAAGGACAGGGGTGTGTTTTTTTTATTTTTTAGGTTCCCTCTTTCTATGTGGAGGGCGATGAGGTGGGGGGTACGCAAGGCACTGTGGAACTGGAGTTCTATGGGGTTTGATGGATGACAACACACCCCCCCCCCGCCCACCCCCCAAAAATGAAATAAATGGAGTCAGTTCTGAACGTGAACAGAAGACAAAGAAAGAGTAGTTGGTCTTGGAAAGAGATCGGAAACGCACAACGCCTACTTGCCAAGGTTTTGACAGGGGTGTTCAGGCAATTAATACTACAGAATAAAACCTAACACGCCATTGTTAGCATGTTTCCTTTTAGCACTGACATTGCTAATAACTTCTTTATTGAGGGAAATTTTACTGACAATAACCACGTTTCATTACAGTTTTTATGCGAGAAAAGTCCAACCGTATAAGAAAGATAATCAAGATAATCAGTCGTTTAAGTTTTATAAAATGCCGTCAAATAATTTCTTAGTTCAACACGGTGGGGTTTTTTTGTTGCCTGTAAAATGCATTATACGAGAAATGGTGGTGGAAATGCCTTTATGCGCAAATATTCATGTAATAACCATCATAATATCAAATATTAATGTAATAACCATCATAATATCAAATATTAATGTAATAACCATCATAATATCAAATATTAATGTAATAACCATCATAATATCAAATATTAATGTAATAACCATCATAATATCAAATATTAATGTAATAACCATCATAATATCAAATATTAATGTAATAACCATCATAATATCAAATATTAATGTAATAACCATCATAATATCAAATATTAATGTAATAATATCAAATATTAATGTAATAACCATCATAATATCAAATATCAAATATTAATGTAATAACCATCATAATATCACATATTAGACATCATAATATCAAATATTAATGCCATCATAATATCACATATTAATGATGACATGGTGTGTTGGTCCTCCCACTATGACTGGGGAAACCCATGCAGTTTATCAGGCTACAGATGACATCCGTTATGATGAACTTCACAGGGTGATGAAAGAGCCCGGCGATGAGCTTGATGCTGCTTTCTGATAAAAATAGAGGATCTAATTCTGGTGACATGATGATTGATGCTTGACTGCCATTTAACAAATTAAAAATTCACGCTTTTATCCTTAATGATCTCAACATAGGGCCTTCCGGGTGGTGCAGTGGTCTAGGGCACTGCATCGCAGAGCTAGCTGTTCCACCAGAGACTCTGGGTTCTCGCCCAGACTCTGTCGCAGCTGGCCGCGACCGGGAGGCCCATGGGGCGACACACAATTGGCCCAGCGTCTTCCGGGTTAGGGAGGGTTTGGCTGGTGGGGATATCCTTGTCTCATCGCACACTAGCAACTCCTGTGGCGGTCCGGGCGCAGTGCACGCTAACCAGGTCCATGGACCTCCCAGTCGCTGCTGGTAAACACATCATTTCTTGTAGAGGCTGCAGCCCAATCCCCTCAGATATAAAGTTTGTACCTACGTCATAACTTGTTAAAGCGGTCTTTTTCTATACTTGAGAGGACCCGGACAAGAAAATTGTTTAAGAAATCGTCTGTTTGAGCTACAAGCTAATAAGTAAGATGAGACTCTGAGCTCTCCGTCGCGGACGTCGTAATTTCGAAGAGGTCTTCTCACAAGAACGATTGTCTAGACCTGAATCGATGGAGCTACAAAGTCACCGATATCAAAAGAGGGTAAAACCCTCACGAAAAAGAAAAATGCTGTTCTGCTCTATGACACAAGATTCGGCGGAGTCGTCTGAAGATACTGGGTTGTGAAAATGTAAGATTTTGCAAAGGGGTTAAAAAAAAAGTGCAACCGAATAACATGACCAAATATGAGTAAAAAAATAAATAAAATGTTTTCTTGTGTCTATAAGATATAGTACAGACACTTCCAAACAATATATCTGATATGTTCAAGTGTGATATTCAATGTGTTTCTATTGGATATAGCAGTAAAGCCCAAATTCATTGTTTCATAAAAAATAAAAAATAAATGGTATACATTTTTTTTATACCTACAAGGGGTCCTAAAATTGCAAATCAAATGACTAAATTATCAATTTTATGACCATCTTAAAACAAATCCATATGTAAGCATAGTAGATATTACGATCTAAAGTGTTAGAACTCCTTAAGATGAATGAGTCGCTCTGGATAAGGGTGGTTTCAGGGTAGTGATGGGGGTAAAGGGTGGTTTCAGGGTAGTGATGGGGGTAAAGGGTGGTTTCAGGGTAGTGATGGCGGTAAAGGGTGGTTTCAGGGTAGTGATGGGGGTAAAGGGTGGTTTCAGGGTAGTGATGGGGGTAAAGGGTGGTTTCAGGGTAGTGATGGGGGTAAAGGGTGGTTTCAGGGTAGTGATGGCGGTAAAGGGTGGTTTCAGGGTAGTGATGGGGTAAAGGGTGGTTTCAGGGTAGTGATGGGGGTAAAGGGTGGTTTCAGGGTAGTGATGGGGTAAAGGGTGGTTTCAGGGTAGTGATGGGGGTAAAGGGTGGTTTCAGGGTAGTGATGGGGGTAAAGGGTGGTTTCAGGGTAGTGATGGCGGTAAAGGGTGGTTTCAGGGTAGGGTAGTGGTTTCGGGGTGGATGGGGTAAAGGGTGGTTTCAGGGTAGTGATGGGGTAAAGGGTGGTTTCAGGGTAGTGATGGGGTAAAGGGTGGTTTCAGGGTAGTGATGATGGGTGGTTTCAGGGTAAAAAGGGTGGTTTCAGGGTAGTGATGGGGGTAAAGGGTGGTTTCAGGGTAGTGATGGGGGTAAAGGGTGGTTTTAGGGTAGTGATGGGGGTAAAGGGTGGTTTCAGGGTAGTGATGGGGTAAAGGGTGGTTTCAGGGTAGTGATGGGGGTAAAGGGTGGTTTCAGGGTAGTGATGGGGGTAAAGGGTGGTTTCAGGGTAGTGATGGGGGTAAAGGGTGGTTTCAGGGTAGTGATGGGGGTAAATGGTGGTTTCAGGGTAGTGATGGGGGTAAAGGGTGGTTTCAGGGTAGTGATGGGGTAAAGGGTGGTTTAAGGGTAGTGATGGGGGTAAATGGTGGTTTCAGGGTAGTGATGGGGGTAAATGGTGGTTTCAGGGTAGTGATGGGGGTAAAGGGTGGTTTCAGGGTAGTGCTGGGGGTAAAGGGTGGTTTCAGGGTAGTGATGGGGGTAAAGGGTGGTTTCAGGGTAGGGTTAGGCTTCGTTCAGTGTTACCCAGGGCTTCTCTCCATTCTGCCAGGGCTTCTCTCCATTCTGCCAGGGCTTCTCCCCAGTCTGCCAGGGGTTCTCCCTAGTCTGCCAGGGGTTCTCCCTAGTCTGCCAGGGGTTCTCTATCCAGTCTGCCAGGGGTTCTCCCTAGTCTGCCAGGGGTTCTCCCTAGTCTGCCAGGGGTTCTCCCTAGTCTGCCAGGGCTTCTCCTTAGTCTACCAGGGATTCTCCCTAGTCTGCCAGGGCTTCTCTCCATTCTGCCAGGGCTTCTCCCCAGTCTGCCAGGGCTTCTCCCCAGTCTACCAGGGGTTCTCCCTAGTCTGCCAGGGCTTCTCCCTAGTCTACCAG
>NC_068454.1:4485017-4495017 GCF_023373465.1 Oncorhynchus keta | reverse complement strand
TGAATATCCAAAGGTCTGTTTACTTGACAGGATTATCCTCCCTTTCAAAGACACGGGGACAATTCTTCAGCCACACAACAAATACAAGAAGAAAACTCTCTCTCTCAATGGAGATTCTTTATTTCTTTCCTCTGACTGTCCTTTACTCTGTCTGCTCCCTCGCTCTCACACTCTGTCTGCTCCCTCGCTCTCACTGTCTGCTCCCTCGCTCTCACTCTGTCTGCTCCCTCGCTCTCACTCTGTCTGCTCCCTCGCTCTCACTCTGTCTGCTCCCTCGCTCTCACTGTCTGCTCCTCGCTCTCACACTCTGTCTGCTCCCTCGCTCTCACTCTGTCTGCTCCCTCGCTCTCACTCTGTCTGCTCCCTCGCTCACACTCTGTCTGCTCCCTCGCTCTCACTCTGTCTGCTCCCTCGCTCTCACTCTGTCTGCTCCCTCGCTCTCACTCTGTCTGCTCCTCGCTCTCACACTCTGTCTGCTCCCTCGCTCTCACACTCTGTCTGCTCCCTCGCTCTCACTCTGTCTGCTCCCTCGCTCTCACTCTGTCTGCTCCCTCGCTCTCACACTCTGTCTGCTCCCTCGCTCTCACACTCTGTCTGCTCCCTCGCTCTCACTCTGTCTGCTCCCTCGCTCTCACTCTGTCTGCTCCCTCGCTCTCACACTCTGTCTGCTCCCTCGCTCTCACTCTGTCTGCTCCCTCGCTCTCACTCTGTCTGCTCCCTCGCTCTCACTCTGTCTGCTCCCTCGACGTCACTCTGTCTGCTCCCTCGCTCTCACTCTGTCTGCTCCCTCGCTCTCACTCTGTCTGCTCCCTCGCTCTCACTCTGTCTGCTCCCTCGCTCTCACTCTGTCTGCTCCCTCGCCGTCACTCTGTCTGCTCCCTCGCTCTCACTCTGTCTGCTCCCTCGCTCTCACTCTGTCTGCTCCCTCGCTCTCACTCTGTCTGCTCCCTCGCTCTCACTCTGTCTGCTCCTCGACGTCACTCTGTCTGCTCCTCGCTCTCACTCTGTCTGCTCCTCGACGTCACTCTGTCTGCTCCCTCGCTCTCACTCTGTCTGCTCCCTCGCTCTCACTCTGTCTGCTCCTCGCTCTCACTCTGTCTGCTCCCTCGCTCTCACTCTGTCTGCTCCTCGCTCTCACTCTGTCTGCTCCCTCGACGTCACTCTGTCTGCTCCCTCGCTCTCACTCTGTCTGCTCCCTCGCTCTCACTCTGTCTGCTCCCTCGACGTCACTCTGTCTGCTCCTCGACGTCACTCTGTCTGCTCCCTCGCTCTCACTCTGTCTGCTCCCTCGCTCTCACTCTGTCTGCTCCTCGACGTCACTCTGTCTGCTCCCTCGCTCTCACTCTGTCTGCTCCTCGCTCTCACTCTGTCTGCTCCTCGACGTCACTCTGTCTGCTCCCTCACTCTCACTCTGTCTGCTCCTCGCTCTCACTCTGTCTGCTCCTCGCTCTCACACTCTGTCTGCTCCCTCGCTCTCTCACTCTGTCTGCTCCCTCGACGTCACTCTGTCTGCTCCTCGCTCTCTCACTCTGTCTGCTCCCTCGCTCTCACTCTGTCTGCTCCTCGCTCTCACTCTGTCTGCTCCTCGCTCTCACTCTGTCTGCTCCCTCACACTGTCTGCTCCCTCGCTCTCACTCTGTCTGCTCCTCGACTCACTCTGTCTGCTCCTCGCTCTCACTCTGTCTGCTCCCTCGCTCACACTCTGTCTGCTCCCGACGTCACTCTGTCTCTCACTCTGTCTGCTCCCTCGCTCTCACTCTGTCTGCTCCCTCGCTCTCACTCTGTCTGCTCCCTCGCTCTCACACTCTGTCTGCTCCCTCGCTCTCACTCTGTCTGCTCCCTCGCTCTCACTCTGTCTGCTCCCTCGCTCTCACTCTGTCTTTGTCCGTCTGTCCCTTTTAGTAAACACATTGACCCACCCTGTCTGCTAGTTCATCTGCTTCACTTCATACACTCCTTTCACCTCTCTCTCACAAGCACCTCTTCTTCAAAACCCTTCTGTCTTACACTGAAATTGCTGTTGATATTCATATGTCCATATGTCCACTGGTCTCTGAGACAGACAGTATCAACCATTAGCTTGTCTATTGGGTTTGGGTGTAAAACATGTATTCCACTTCACAAGTTCTGAGGTAGACACATGATCTGTATATATGCTGCCGTTGAGTTTGATATCATTATTTTTTTTATACACCTTTATTTAACTAGGCAAGTCAGTTAACAACAAATTCTTATTTTCAATGACGGCATAGGAACAGTGGGTTAACTGTCTGTTCAGGGGCAGAACGACAGGTTTTGTACCTTGTCAGCTTGGGGATTTGAACTTGCAACCTTTCGGTTACTAGTCCAACACTCTAACCACTAGGCTAACCTGCCTCCCCATCATCCTGCAAGGTGGAAGGATTCCAGACAATTCATATCAAACTTATTGAGGAGCATACTATGCCATCAATAGTGTGACTGTAATCAGCCATTCCCTATTCACAGGTCTGCATTCTCTGTGTCTGTCACACTGTATCCTTGTCTCTATATATCAGTCCAGAGAGGTGTTTTGTTTTCCGTAAGGATGAACAGATGAACTGAAATAAACATCGGTCCCCGGGCAGGGAGCGGTCTCAGATGATTCCCCTTAACGACCTCATAACGCTCAATTCATTGGTTGCTGACGCCTTGCCCTCCTCCTCAGAGCTTTACACTGCTAAGACCTGCCCTGTTGTCTGACTCTTGCTACTGATGCACTTCTCTTCACATTCTATTTGGTTATTTCTCTCCCTCTCTTATCTTCCCCCTCTATTATATTATCCCTCTCTTATCCTCTCCTTTCTTGTCCTCTCCTCTCTTATCCTCTCTTATCCTCTCCTCTCTTATCCTCTCCTCTCTTATCCTCTCTTATCCTCTCCTCTCTTATCCTCTCTTATCCTCTCCTCTCTTATCCTCTCCTCTCTTATCCTCTCCTCTCTTATCCTCTCTTATCCTCTCCTCTCTTATCCTCTCCTCTCTTATCCTCTCCTCTCTTATCCTCTCTTATCCTCTCTTATCCTCTCCTCTCTTATCCTCTCCTCTCTTATCCTCTCCTCTCTTATCCTCTCCTCTCTTATCCTCTCCTCTCTTATCCTCTCCTCTCTTATTCTCTACCTCTCTTATCCTTTCCCTCTCATCCTCTCCCCCTCTTACCCTTTCCCTCTCTTATCCCCTCCTCTCTTGTCCTCTCCTCTCTTATCCTGTCATCTCTTATTCTCTCCCTCTCTTGTCCTTTTCTCTCTTATCCTTTCCCTCTCTAATCCTCTCCCTCTCTTATTCTCTCCCTCTCTAATCCTCTCCTCTCTTATCCTGTCCGGCTCTTACCCTTTCCCTCTCTTATCCTCTCCCTCTCTAATCCTCTCCTCTCTAATTCTCTCCCTCTCTTATCCTCTCATCTCTTATCCTCTCCCTCTCTAATCCTATCCTCTCGAATCATCTCATCTCTTTTCCTCTCCACTCTAATTCTCCCCCTCTCTTATTCTCTCCCTCTCTTATCCTCTCATCTCTTATTCTCTCCCTCTCTTATCCTTGCCTCTCTAATCCTCTCATCTCTTATTCTCTCCCTCTCTCATCCTTGCCTCTCTTATCTTCTCATCTCTTATTCTCTCCCTCTCTTATCCTTGCCTCTCTTATCCTCTCTTATCCTACCCTATCCTCTCCCTCTATTACCCTTTCCCTCTCTTATCCTCTCTCCTATCCTCTCCCGCTCTTATCCTCTCCCTCTCTTATCCCCTCCTCTCTTGTCCTCTCCTCTCTTATCCTCTCATCTCTTATTCTCTCCCTCTCTTATCCTTTCCCTCTCTTTCCCTCTATTATCCTCTCCTATCCTCTCCCTCTCTTATCCTTTCCCTCTCTTTCCCTCTATTATCCTCTCCTATCCTCTCCCTCTCTTATCCTTTCCCTCTCTTATCCTCTATTATCCTCTCCTATCCTCTCCCGCTCTTATCGTTTTCCTCTCTTATCCTCTCTTATCCTCTCCTATCATCTCCCTCTCTTATCCTCTCCCTCTCCTATCCTCTCCCGCTCTTATCCTTTCCCTCTCTTATCCTCTCCTCTCTAATTCTCTCCCTCTCTTATTCTCTCCTTCTCTTACCCTTTCCCTCTCGTATCTCCTCCTCTCTTATCCTCTCCTCTCTTATCCCTTCTCTATTATACCAGTCTGTCTCTGCTCTTTCTGTACCCAGCAGCAGTTTTGATTCATCTCTTCAATACCTTCATCATGATCCTATGGGCGGTTTAACAAAACGCAATGGGCCTATTTGAAACGTTGTATCTGTGCAGTGTTTTGGGAGGTTTAAGTCCAGTGGATGTAAGACCAACTCATCATGCCTCCTCGTCCTAACCCTCACTATTTCCCCCCTCCTAACCCTCACTATATCACCCCTCCTAAACCACACTATATCACCCCTCCTTACCCTCACTACATCACCCCTCCTAACCCTCACTATATCACCCCTCCTAACCCTCACTATATCACCCCTCCTAATCCTCACTATATCACCCCTCCTAACCCTCACTATATCACCCCTCCTAAACCTCACTATATCACCCCCCCTAAACCTCACTATATCACCCCTCCTAAACCTCACTATATCACCCCTCCTAAACCTCACTATATCACCCCTCCTAAACCACACTATATCACCCCTCCTAAACCTCACTACATCACCCCTCCTAACCCTCACTATATCACCCCTCCTAACCCTCACTACATCACCCCTCCTAAACCTCACTATATCACCCCTCCTAACCCTCACTACATCACCCCTCCTAAACCTCACTACATCACCCCTCCTAAACCTCACTATATCACCCCTCCTAAACCTCACTATATCACCCCTCCTAACCCTCACTATATCACCCCTCCTAAACCTCACTATATCACCCCTCCTAAACCTCACTACATCACCCCTCCTAAATCTCACTATATCACCCCTCCTAAACCTCACTACATCACCCCTCATAAACCTCACTATATCACCCCTCCTAAACCTCACTACATCACCCCTCCTAAACCTCACTATATCACCCCTCCTAAACCTCACTACATCACCCCTCCTAAACCTCACTATATCACCCCTCCTAAACCTCACTACATCACCCCTCCTAAATCTCACTATATCACCCCTCCTAAACCTCACTATATCACCCCTCCTAAACCTCACTATATCACCCCTCCTAAACCTCACTATATCACCCCTCCTAAACCTCACTATATCACCCCTCCTAACCCTCACTACATCACCCCTCCTAAACCTCACTATATCACCCCTCCTAAACCACACTATATCACCCCTCCTAAACCTCACTACATCACCCCTCCTAACCCTCACTACATCACCCCTCCTAAACCTCACTATATCACCCCTCCTAAACCTCACTATATCACCCCTCCTAAACCACACTATATCACCCCTCCTAAACCTCACTACATCACCCCTCCTAACCCTCACTACATCACCCCTCATAAACCTCACTATATCACCCCTCCAAAACCTCACTATATCACCCCTCCTAAACCTCACTACATCACCCCTCCTAAACCTCACTATATCACCCCTCCTAACCCTCACTATATCACCCCTCCTAAACCTCACTACATCACCCCTCCTAACCCTCACTACATCACCCCTCCTAAACCTCACTATATCACCCCTCCTAAATCTCACTATATCACCCCTCCTAACCCTCACTATATCACCCCTCCTAAACCTCACTACTTCACCCCTCCTAACCCTCACTACATCACCCCTCCTAAACCACACTATATCACCCCTCCTAAACCTCACTATATCACCCCTCCTAAACCTCACTACATCACCCCTCCTAAACCTCACTATATCACCCCTCCTAACCCTCACTACATCACCCCTCCTAAACCTCACTACATCACCCCTCCTAAACCTCACTACATCACCCCTCCTAAACCTCACTACATCACCCCTCCTAAACCTCACTATATCACCCCTCCTAAACCTCACTATATCACCCATCCTAACCCTCACTACATCACCCCTCCTAACCCTCACTACATCACCCCTCCTAAACCACACTATATCACCCCTCCTAAACCTCACTATATCACCCCTCCTAAACCTCACTACATCACCCCTCCTAAACCTCACTACATCACCCCTCTTAAACCTCACTACATCACCCCTCCTAAACCTCACTATATCACCCATCCTAACCCTCACTACATCACCCCTCCTAACCCTCACTATATCACCCCTCCTAAACCTCACTACATCACCCCTCCTAAACCTCACTACATCACCCCTCCTAAACCTCACTACATCACCCCTCCTAAACCTCACTATATCACCCCTCCTAAACCTCACTACATCACCCCTCCTAAACCACATTATATCACCCCTCCTAAACCTCACTATATCACCCCTCCTAACCCTCACTACATCACCCCTCCTAAACCTCACTACATCACCCCTCCTAAACCACACTATATCACCCCTCCTAAACCTCACTATATCACCCCTCCTAACCCTCACTACATCACCCCTCCTAAACCTCACTACATCACCCCTCCTAAACCACACTATATCACCCCTCCTAAACCTCACTATATCACCCCTCCTAACCCTCACTATATCACCCCTCCTAACCCTCACTACATCACCCCTCCTAAACCTCACTACATCACCCCTCCTAAACCTCACTACATCACCCCTCCTAACCCTCACTACATCACCCCTCCTAAACCTCACTATATCACCCCTCCTAAACCTCACTATATCACCCCTCCTAAACCTCACTATATCACCCCTCCTAACCCTCACTATATCACCCCTCCTAAACCTCACTATATCACCCCCCCTAAACCTCACTATATCACCCCTCCTAACCCTCACTATATCACCCCTCCTTACCCTCACTACATCACCCCTCCTAACCCTCACAATATCACCCCTCCTAAACCTCACTATATCACCCCTCCTAAACCTCACTACATCACCCCTCCTAAACCTCACTACATCACCCCTCCTAAACCTCACTACATCACCCCTCCTAAACCTCACTACATCACCCCTCCTAAACCTCACTACATAACACCATATGAGTATTCGAACTATCGACATCTCATTCTGGTAGTTTAGGATCAAGTTTAGGATCAAGTTTAGGATCAAGTTTAGGATCGAGTTTAGGATCAAGTTTAGGATTGAGTTTAGGATCAAGTTTAGGATCAAGGAATCTGTCGCCATGGAACCAGCTATGGATAAGGATCTGTTAAATTAGCTTTCTGGGGTAAATCACTCTGGCACTAAACAAGCATCTTTATATCTTTAGATTATTCATGTATACAGGTCCTTGTGGTGTAATAACGGTTCTACTATCAGGGTTGTGTGGTGTAATAATGGTTCTACTATCAGGGTCGTGTGGTGTAATAACGGTTCTACTATCAGGGTTGTGTGGTGTAATAACGGTTCTACTATCAGGGTTGTGTGGTGTAATAACGGTTCTACTATCAGGGTGGTGTGGTGTAATAACGGTTCTACTATCAGGGTTGTGTGGTGTAATAACGGTTCTACTATCAGGGTCCTTGTGGTGTAATAACGGTTCTACTATCAGGGTCGTGTGGTGTAATAACGGTTCTACTATCAGGGTTGTGTGGTGTAATAACGGTTCTACTATCAGGGTCGTGTGGTGTAATAACGGTTCTACTATCAGGGTTGTGTGGTGTAATAACGGTTCTACTATCAGGGTTGTGTGGTGTAATAACGGTTCTACTATCAGGGTCGTGTGGTGTAATAACGGTTCTACTATCAGGGTTGTGTGGTGTAATAACGGTTCTACTATCAGGGTCGTGTGGTGTAATAACGGTTCTACTATCAGGGTCGTGTGGTGTAATAACGGTTCTACTATCAGGGTCGTGTGGTGTAATAACGGTTCTACTATCAGGGTCCTTGTGGTGTAATAACGGTTCTACTATCAGGGTCCTTGTGGTGTAATAACGGTTCTACTATCAGGGTCGTGTGGTGTAATAACGGTTCTACTATCAGGGTCGTGTGGTGTAATAACGGTTCTACTATCAGGGTCGTGTCGTGTAATAACGGTTCTACTATCAGGGTCGTGTGGTGTAATAACGGTTCTACTATCAGGGTCCTTGTGGTGTAATAACGGTTCTACTATCAGGGTCGTGTGGTGTAATAACGGTTCTACTATCAGGGTCCTTGTGGTGTAATAACGGTTCTACTATCAGGGTCGTGTGGTGTAATAACGGTTCTACTATCAGGGTCGTGTGGTGTAATAACGGTTCTACTATCAGGGTCCTTGTGGTGTAATAACGGTTCTACTATCAGGGTCGTGTGGTGTAATAATGGTTCTACTATCAGGGTCGTGTGGTGTAATAACGGTTCTACTATCAGGGTCGTGTGGTGTAATAATGGTTCTACTATCAGGGTTGTGTGGTGTAATAACGGTTCTACTATCAGGGTTGTGTGGTGTAATAACGGTTCTACTATCAGGGTCGTGTGGTGTAATAACGGTTCTACTATCAGGGTCGTGTCGTGTAATAACGGTTCTACTATCAGGGTCGTGTGGTGTAATAACGGTTCTACTATCAGGGTCGTGTCGTGTAATAACGGTTCTACTATCAGGGTCGTGTGGTGTAATAACGGTTCTACTATCAGGGTCGTGTTGTGTAATAATGGTTCTACTATCAGGGTCGTGTGGTGTAATAACGGTTCTACTATCAGGGTCGTGTGGTGTAATAACGGTTCTACTATCAGGGTCGTGTGGTGTAATAACGGTTCTACTATCAGGGTCGTGTGGTGTAATAACGGTTCTACTATCAGGGTCCTTGTGGTGTAATAACGGTTCTACTATCAGGGTCGTGTCGTGTAATAACGGTTCTACTATCAGGGTCGTGGTCGTGTAATAACGGTTCTACTATCAGGGTCGTGTCGTGTAATAACGGTTCTACTATCAGGGTCGTGTGGTGTAATAACGGTTCTACTATCAGGGTCCTTGTGGTGTAATAACGGTTCTACTATCAGGGTCGTGTGGTGTAATAACGGTTCTACTATCAGGGTCCTTGTGGTGTAATAACGGTTCTACTATCAGGGTCGTGTGGTGTAATAACGGTTCTACTATCAGGGTCGTGTGGTGTAATAACGGTTCTACTATCAGGGTCGTGTGGTGTAATAACGGTTCTACTATCAGGGTCCTTGTGGTGTAATAATGGTTCTACTATCAGGGTCGTGTGGTGTAATAATGGTTCTACTATCAGGGTCGTGTGGTGTAATAACGGTTCTACTATCAGGGTCGTGTCGTGTAATAACGGTTCTACTATCACGGTCGTGTGGTGTAATAACGGTTCTACTATCAGGGTTGTGTGGTGTAATAACGGTTCTACTATCAGGGTCGTGTGGTGTAATAACGGTTCTACTATCAGGGTGGTGTGGTGTAATAACGGTTCTACTATCAGGGTTGTGTGGTGTAATAACGGTTCTACTATCAGGGTCGTGTGGTGTAATAACGGTTCTACTATCAGGGTCCTTGTGGTGTAATAACGGTTCTACTATCAGGGTCGTGTGGTGTAATAACGGTTCTACTATCAGGGTCGTGTCGTGTAATAACGGTTCTACTATCAGGGTGGTGTGGTGTAATAACGGTTCTACTATCAGGGTCGTGTGGTGTAATAACAGTTCTACTATCAGGGTCGTGTGGTGTAATAACGGTTCTACTATCAGGGTCGTGTGGTGTAATAACGGTTCTACTATCAGGGTTGTGTCGTGTAATAACGGTTCTACTATCAGGGTTGTGTGGTGTAATAACGGTTCTACTATCAGGGTCGTGTGGTGTAATAACGGTTCTACTATCAGGGTCGTGTGGTGTAATAACGGTTCTACTATCAGGGTCCTTGTGGTGTAATAACGGTTCTACTATCAGGGTCGTGTGGTGTAATAATGGTTCTACTATCAGGGTTGTGTCGTGTAATAACGGTTCTACTATCAGGGTC